>NC_056733.1:439792951-439915345 GCF_019279795.1 Protopterus annectens
TGATCACTTCCTGATTACATTGACCATAGTCTTTAAGCTTAAAGGGTGCTGATGGACACATTTTAAGTGACAGAAGAGAGGTGATAAAATAATGTTACGACAGTTGATGCATTGCTGTGTAATGAGATGGATCATGGAAAAGGGTATCAGATAAGGCATGGTGAGAGGGATATCAAGTGGCTATAAAGGAAGATATTATGGTTGAGGGAGGGTCAAAGAGAAGAAAGCAAGACGGTAATATAAGTTTGAAATACAAAGCTTTAATGGAAGTTCAAAAGAAACTAAGACATGTGCAAAATGTCTCTGAGCTTAAGGATGAGGAAATGGAAAGGACCAATGAGCTTAGATTATTTAAAACTTCAAAGCAGAAGCAGAACTGATGGAAAGAGTTTTTGGTGATTGATTAGGGAAGGCAACCCAAGCTGTGTTTTTTTTTTTTTTTTTTTTTTTTTTTTTGGTTAGCCAAGGGTGTCTTAGAGCATTTAAAACACAACTTGCGAATCAGAGTGGGGACATAACATCTAAAGACAATGAACTAAGGGAAACCTTTAATGGATTTTACAGGAATTTGTATGCTTCACTAGAATGATGAAGCTCATTGGTATGGGATTATCAATTGCAGTAATTAGGCCCCTATCCAGAATCCAGAATGAGAGATTAGACAGGCCCATTAGATATGCAGAAGTTTTCAGTGTCATAATGAGTCGTAATTCCAATAAAGCCCCTGGAATAGATGGATATTCTGTCAAATTCTACAGATGGAGTGGTGATTGCCTGTGGGATACTATTACTAGTTTTCACAGTTCCCCAGTCCTTTGAAAGGTTTGAGCCAAGGCCATAATAAGTATATGATTATGGTAATACCCAGACTTAGAGAAAGGACTTTGAATTAGGTGATTACAGACCTATTTCACACATTAATCTGAATCTTAAAATATTTACAAAAGGTTGGAGAAAGAATTGCCTCCTCTCTTGGTATTAGAAGAACAGAATGGTTTTGTGATAGGCAGGGACATATCAAATAATTGATAGACAGTGGGTGTTTTTGCACATCAATGGGAGAATGCTGGACTAGCCCCGAGGTTGGTGTGTTTTCATATTGCTAAGGCTTTTGATTCAGTTAGCAGTGGTTTCTTTTTGGAGATGTTAGTGAAAACGTTATTTGGTGAGAAGTGCTTGAATTGGGTGATGGTGCTCTATAACATCCTAGTGTTTTCAGGTAATAGATTATGGAATCTTATCATAGAAAGAGAAGAGAGAGTGGGGTAATCTTCAAAGATTCCCGCTTTCCCAGGATTGGTTGTTTGTTTATGTAATGGAGGAACTAGCTATACAGGTGCAGAGGTTGCTTAGGAAAAAGTGAGAAAGTAAGAGAATTGTTAGTTCCTTTTTGGTGTTTGTAGATGAACATAAATACCCCTTGTGTGATTAGAGAGTTTTAGACATTTTTCAACTGTTTGGAGAGGCATCAGATTTACAATGTAATTTGGCTAAATCTATGGTTTTAAGAATGAGGATGGACCTCAGAAGAAAAAAATTCCTGTGGTTGTGGATTAAGTTCGATTGACCCTTATAAATTAGAGGAAGGAGACAGTCAGGAGCAATTTGGATAAACTGAAATACAGTATTAAACACATAGGCCCAACCTGAACAACATTTAATACCTGGTCAGGGAAAATATAAGCTATTAGAGCTATGATATTCCCATATACTAATAATGGTTTTAGGAATATACCATTCCCAGCCAAACATCCATATATTGGGGACCTACAAAGATTATTAGATACATATGCTTAGAGTACTGCAAAGAGAAGACTGGGGGTATAATGGAATCCATCCCCAGATGTTTTGGAAGGGTCTATATTACCAAAGCGAAAAACCCTATGTGCGAATTCCAAAACATCAACCCCTATACCGCGAACCACGAAAATCCTGAATGCACTAAACCGCAAAAAATATCGCACTGTCATAGTCAGCCAATCCCACCACCCGCTACATACTACCTACTCAAACAAAATAAATAAACCACATACATACACTAACCAAACCCTACTTCTAACCTAAACTAAAGCACCAAAACCCTACCTCCAACACTACATTAAACCCCACAAACACAACTATCTATGCACTCTCCTTAACCCCTCCATAACCCTAAGGTCCATAACTACTGCGCACTTCCCCTACACACATACATCCAAACAAATAAATAAAACACATACATACATTTAAAAAAAAAAACCAACCTCCAATACTATACTAAACCCCACATACACAACTTACTATGCACTATCCTTAACCCCTCCCTAACCCTAAGGTCTGTAACTACCGCACACATCCCCTACAGACATACACCTAAACAAAATAAATAAAATACATACATACATTTAAAAAACACCTACTTCTAACACTATACTAACTCTTACATACATTACCTATCTATGCACTTACCTTAACCAAAATCCTAATACTAAATTCCTATCTATCACACACTTACCTTACTGAGCTATACCGCAGACGGGCCAACCAAAACAAATCGACATTTCAAACTTCGCAGTTTTGAACTTTTGCGGTTTAAGTTCTTCGTGCAATATGGGTCGATGTCTTCGTATTCGCCTAAAGGAATCTTCGCTCTCATAATAGGAACTCTTTTGGAGTTGGGGATTGCTACATTTATACACATATGCAACCACATTTAAGTTAGCTTAGTATGTACAGTGGCGACAAAGAAAGGAGGATAAAATCAAAAGAAAAAAATGGATGGATTTGATTATAGAATTCTAAATGGTTGAATTGTATGGCTACATGCTGAGCGCATTGTGCTATGAAATTTAGTGTGAAGGAGAGGGCTGTAAACAGTATAAAGAATCATCCAGTGGCATTGAAGGATGTTTTAGTCCATGAGAGAGAGAGACATGGATTTGATTATAGAATTCTAAATGGTTGAATTGTAGGGCTACATGATGAGTGCATTGTGCTATGAAATTTAGTGTGAAGGAGAGGGCTGTAAACAGTATAAAGGATCACCCAGTGGTATTAAAAGATGTTTTAGTCCATGAGAGAGAGTGAGACAGAGAGAGAGAAAGACATGGACCAATAGAGGCATTTAGAAATGGGAACATTTATTGGATATTGCAAACAATTCTTGTTCAAGGGTAGAAAATCCAGATATGGTCTTTTAGAAGGAGCTAGCTGCTATGTGTACAGATAGAATGCATTTTGGCTAGATTCATAGGCTCTTTAGAATATACTTTTATACAAACTCCATGGCACAAGTGGAACGGAATTAAATAGAAAAGGGCTTGTCTTATTTAGAAGAACCTTAGGCAAACTAAGCCACATACTAGGTTAAAATTCATAGAGGGAAGATGGAGAGTTCAAGAAAAGGTGACACCAACTAGAGAGGAATAGAGTAAGCCTTGGGAGGTCCCATTGTGGTTATATAGATGGCCTATGTACAAAGGCCAACAAATTCACCTGATTATAGATGGTATCTTATGCTTTCTTTATGTGCTAGGTTGGCAGAAAGGCAAGGTGGGCTTTGCTGGATGTGTGACCAAGCTGATTCTGATAATTTGCATATGATTGGGCTTGTAATGAGGTGTGTTTATAGTGGGCATATTTAGACAATAATGTGATGTCAGTTTTTAAATGAAATATCTCAATGGATTTGAAATTTTAGATATTTAATATAGTGCCAGAAGCAATGAAAGGCAGCTTCCGGCATTGGGAATAAGTTGAGTTTTGTCCTTTGTAGTCAAATTGTTGTTCCAGAAACTGGAAAATAGACACATTTTTAATAGGGAGGAGGGGAGGGATTTTTTTTCAGTATCCAGATAAGTTACATTGTCTATTCATTTAAAAGTCCATAATTTGATGGGTCTATCCCAGAAGAATGGCAGTTAATCCTTCAATCACCTGGTCTGTGATGTGTCACAAAGTCATCTGGGTTTATTGGAAGTGGTTTTCCATCGTCTTTCGATTATTAGAGAACTGATTTGTTCATTTTAGTTGAACATTATTCTTAGCTTTTATATAGTGTTCATATTTATTGGGTGTCTGTTACGGCTGTGGGGATTAAGGGCTCCATCTTAACTGTTACTTATTACAGTTTATGGAATTTTATTTATTGTCAGTGTGTTGTTATATGTTGTTCTGTTTGTTTAAAATAAATAGAATTTATATAAAAAATTAAATGTTTTATACTGCAAGTTGCTAAAACCACTAGCTTGTTCTGGGCAGGACTTGCCAGATGTTCTTCCCTTCAAAAACCTTGCCGTGATTATCAGCACCAGATTAATGCATGCTCCATTCCTTGTTATGCTTACAAGGTTAAACAGTATAGTGGCGATGACACAAATCTTCTTGCAGATGATGAGTTTCTGAATAACTCTAATCCTGAGGTTGTTGGCTTATGCTAAACTGAAAAAAAATATCTTGCTAAATTCAAAGAAAATGGTTTAACCTTATTCAACATTTTTAAGATGAGGCAAAGAGTCAAAGTCTTGCTCTACTCATTCGGTGTATCAGTGAAGGCGTGATGGATAGTTACATTGTGACAATGAACTAGCTTTCCAATTTGAACTGATAAGGAACTCAAACCAGTGGAAGAGCTGAATGCAAGTGCTTTTCCCCCATGTTCTGAGACATGGACAAGCCCTCCATACCTCCCAGACTTACATATACCAGTCTGAGAGTCACGTAAACATAAAGAAAACATGGGTCTCTAATAAAATCAGAATATCTCCCAGCACATACTTTGAAACTGCACAGTCAGTAGTTTTTCATAAAAAGCAACAGATGGAAAGTTGATCAGCAGAAACTTAAATACTTGAATAACACTGACTTGCTCATAGAAACATAATGCATGTATAGAAATAAATTACTCTACAAATTCAGTTATTATTTTATATATTTTTATTAAATTATTTTTATAATTTTACTGTGTATGTATGCTAGTCCAAAGAACTTTTGTACCCACAGTAAAATCATAAAGTATTTATAATATAAATAAAACTGTGACTTATTATTACATAGAGTTTATTTCAAGTATAATACGATAAATCATCTTGAGGTATAAACTGCAAAGATGTTCAAAATGTCTTAGGAAAAAGCATTACAGACTGCAGCCAGTTTGGGGGGAATACGAAGCCATATTTAGAAGATTAATGTAACAGAGTTAGTCTTTGCTAAGGAAATAATTCAAGTGAATGAATCCAGTACGTTTATTAAATCTACTCTAAAGAAAGAAATAGGAAAAGTTTCTTATTTCAGCAGATAATGGGTTCCACACAGTGAAGGTAAGTTTATTGAAAGCTGCTTTAGAACTGGACAGTATAGGGGGAGGTTTTTACAGGGGAAAAACATCAACATCTGGCATTACTGTATTCCTAAGTGGCAGTAATGAGTAGGAAAAAGGAACTATAAACAGCTAGAGGACAAACATTTTAGCAAATAAATATATGAATGAAGACCACTAAAAAGGTAGACATTTTTGTGATTAGAACCATATATGTGCAGTTCAATTGTTAACAATGGTATTTTCTAGAGACATGTAGGCAAATAAAATGAGAAATTGGATTTGATATTTTTGCAGTAAGCTGTTATGGAATATACATGAAAATATATATTCAAGCTTTGGAAAAATAACATTGTTGGCTATATATTTTTGTTTTTTGACAAAAGACTTGCTAATCTGTAATCCTTGAGAGTCAAGACTATTGGTGTAGAAAAATGAAGAAAAGGTAAATAGAAAAAAATAAAAACCCTTACTTAAAGTATTCGAGTGAAATAGGTTGTACTTTTGCCTTACTTTTGCAAAAGACTTATTAGAACAGCAATTTTAAAAGAGTGCTCTCCATATGGAATGAACCAACCAGCTACCTAAACTTAAGAAGCACATTAAATCATACATCCTTGATGTAAAAAGAATGAAACTGCAGCAGACTGGCACTAAAAACCACCATTTAATAGCACTGTAAACACCTATAAAAACAAATCAATGTACTGTAAACAATAGAGCTTTCAGGCTCCTGCCCTTCATCAGATGAAATAATCCCCAGGATTTACTAATTTTCCATGTAAGACTAGAATAGTCTTACATGGAAATGCCAGTCTAAGAGTATGATGGCAGCGTGCCATGCATATTAATGAGGGCGTGCTGTCTCGACTCTAAAGCTTTTATTCCAACACCTCTCAGACTGAGAGGTGTTGGAATAAATTCTTCGTGACACAGTGCTGGTGCCTTTCATTCATCCTACACAGTTGTTCTAAACTTGATTTTTTCTTAGTTTGAACCTGCATTGGTTCAATTGGAGTGTTCGACTCTAAAGCTTACACTGAGCATGGAAAAGTGTAGGGGGCGTGTCGGACTGCCGAGCAGTCCAAAAATCCACACCCGTGCACTGACAAAACCCAAGAAATGTTGAGTTACATGAGCGATTCTGCTCACATGTGTACATTGTAACACTACACTCCCCCACATGTTAAACCTCGTACAAATTTAAAAATTAAAAGAAATTTATTTTTTTTGTTTTATTTCCAATATAGCTGCCCATATTTGCGCGTGTTTGCATGGGATTGCCCATTGCTTAGCTACAGTTAGCAGCTTAGACACCGAAGAAGATAATAAGAAAAAAATATGCAAATTAAACAAAATAGCGATAGAGTAGTGGTTAGAGCCTTCGCACAATGAGGAGGCATTCCCCGTTCGAGTCCCACTACCGCACATTCCATTTTGTGTTGGAAATCTGTATACAAAAATATTTCCTGACATTTATCATGTATAAGTCTTGTAAAAAGCATTCAAATGTTATATGTAGTAGTGAAGGAATTATATATATATATATATATATATATATATATATATATATATATATATATATATATATGAAGGTGAAATGGTTATGCATTCTGAGGCATGAGTAACTTAGTTTAAGCAATATAAAGCACTGCTAAGCACATTTTAGCAGTATTTAGCATATTTAAAACCAATTGCTCATAGCTGAGCACCACGTTAACAAGTGCAATGTATTTGCACGTAGCTGTGCACCGCGCTAACCAGTGCAAATGTAATGTATTTGCGTGTAGCTGTGCACCACGCTAACCAGCACAATGTCGGGCAATGTCGAGCAACGTTGAGCAACGTTGGGCAACGTTGGGCAAAGTTGAGCAAAGTCGGCTAAACACGGCCACACCTCCTTTACTGTACCTTAGCCATTCAGGTCTGGCCAGTAGGAAAATAAAAAGCAGTGACAGGGCTCAAACTCAGTATACTGTGCACTAAAGGCACAGTACATAACCATTAAGCCATGACACCATTTCATAAGTATGCGCTTTCAATAGATACATATCTATCAAAGGAATATTAAACATTGCCAACATCAGCTAAGCAGGTGTACCTACAGCTGAATTTTTTCAAAACTGGCCAATCACAAATAAGTGCGGGAAATGAGGCATATACTTGCCATAACTGGTTGTAGCTCCCTTCTGCAGTCAGCATGGCTGGTGTTGGAGAAGGCAATCAATTTCGAATGCAAAACTGGGGCATTGAGAAGACCAAAGTAATGGTTTGGCTCCTTGTCCACAATCATGAGGAAATACTCCTGCGGGGCCAGTACCAGGGCACCTAATATAAAACAGAGGCCTGGAACAGTGTAGCTCATGATCTTACCAGTGCCACTGATGTTCCTTGGACTGGTGAGCAGATCAGGCTCCATTATTCTGACCTGAAGCGACATAAGGAGGACCAACTGGACCAGTGGATCCAGGAGTCCTGTGCGATGCCTAATGCCCCAGTACTGAGTAAGTAGCCATTGTATTAAGTAGTTAAGAATTGTTATGCTTGTCTATACTATGGATAGGTATGTCTCAATATCACTGCATTTACTTCACAGCTTCAGGTGTCCGGGCTATGAATCAGCAAGCCCATGAAGATAGGTTGCAATGGCTGTGGCATCAGGCAGGTTAGTAATTATTCTGCATGTACTATTATATAAAATAAATGAGAGAGCCTTCAAAAAGAGTGTTTTAACCCAATAAATAAAGGTGTAATAATCCTTTAATAAATGCATAATTCCTGGAGAGCATCTGTCATTTTCTTTGATATGTTGTACTGTTGCATTTTACAAATAGTACTGTTGTATTAAGCAGTGTTAACCCACACTTGGGTAGGCCTATATAACGTGGATGCCAGTAGCTTTTATGCATATTTACAGCCCTCAACTGTTGGTTCATGCCCAGCATGTACAGGTTAATCTGGCACATGAGTAGCTTGGTATTGTGTTCCCCAGAAATGTCAGTGTTCTGCCAGAAATGTTGGGAGCTGTTAACATATAACTGATTCTTTCACCTGAACATATCTAGATAATTATATGAAAGTAGAGCTGTCAGTGTACCATCTTAGCAGTAGTGTGTGTGAGCAACTCTCAAAATATGTAGCAGTGACATCTGCATCTTGGACAGTTTGTATGTAAGATATAGCTCATGTACATAATGATCTAGCAAAATCCAATTGCACAATATAAGGACATTGGGTAGTGTAATAATACATGTAAGGGACATATAACTGCAGTTAATAGGAATGTAGTGAAAACAAGAAGGATATATAAGTTGTTAAATGAACTATCTTTTTCCACCCTACTGTATGTGCATAAAAAATGCAAATACCACACCTCAATCGGTATGTCTAATCTCAAAACATTTCTTGGGACATATGTCCTATTGGTTTATAAATATGTGCGTTTATATCTATGCATGTGCCCTGTTAAAATACCACAGTATTGGTGGCCTGTTGCCATCAGTTCAACCTGCATGCTGTTGTAATGTCCACTACTGTTCTATATATGCATGTGTTATGCTTGCTTTTCAACTGTTGAAAATCTGGTGTGTTGGGTTAATGGGAATACTTCTGCATGCTGTTATAACTAATTGGGAATGCTATTGACTGTTACTAACCCATATCTTTATTAAACCCTTCAAAACATAGTTCGTATGGGAAGGCTGGTCCCAGCGGACCCACCTTTTCCACGACAGCTGGCCATGGCACCTGGCACCAGCAGGTCCGGTGCCCAGCCTGGGACCTCCTCCTCCATTGGCCCTGTGCCACCTTTGGGTGGAAGCGCTGCAGGGGATGGGCCTCGGCCCCCCCCGTGCAAGCATGGGTGGAGGAGGGCCACCTATCACCCTTTGAATGGTCCGGGATGTGGTGCGTAGAGAGATTGAACGTTCTGTTGCAGAACCTCTACACCAGCTTGAGGCATGAGTGGTGCAACTCCCGGGTCAGCCTGCCCCTCCTACACAGCCTCTAGCACAGCCACCCTCTGGGCTGTGAAGGTGCAGAGGTGACTGCCCATAGGTGGGACCTCAGTCCCACTGTTTCCATCTGTGGGCCCATGGGCTTGCGATTTCCAAACATTCCTCCCTGTCAAAGGTGTTCATTCACCACACGTGTCATATACCGCCCCTGTATGCGTCTTGTTTGTCTTGTCTGTTTACCTCCCCAACCTACCTCCCCAAATATACCTGCTTCCCCTACCCCACATTCCATTCTCACAAGAAAAAAAAGGGCAATCCGCTGCCAAAAAAAAAAAAAATGCCCTATACATAGCTGCCCATTTTGCACACATGTCCACTGGACACATAAAATGTAATTTAATTGGCATTACAAAATACTTTGTTGTCCTCACCCCTCTCTCAGGGGTTGAAGGTTTCATATCTACCTCCAAATTTATTCCTTATTCACAGATGTTGCTATTAAAGAAATGGGCAGCTGTGGACCTTCCCTACACCCGTCCTGCACATCCCGAGCTACTTTCCATACTGTCTTTCCCTCTTTGTGACCCTTTTTCACCACTTTTCTATCTCCCCATTTTTCTTTTCTTTCAAAGAAATGAGCACGGGAGTTAGAGGGAGTAAGCACTATTAAGCAGTAGTTAGCAGGTTTGCAGGCATGTGCGCTTGTTTTTGCTTAGCTAAGCATTGCTAAGCATCATGCAAACCCGTTTACAACTGCTTAAAAGTGCCTTAGTCACCCTGTATGTGAGGGCCTTTGTTCTGCTCAGGAGCAAAATAAAACACCTCTGTCAGTCTCTAACCCTGGACTTTGTACACACACTACACAACATGAAGTACCACTAAGCCACAGTAGATATACAACAAGTTGGTGCTGAAATAAATATATCATGCATCAGAATGAGTGAATGTAAAGGAAAAATAGGAATGCCATACCACACAACTTGTTCTGTGGATCTTTACCAACAGTTGTTGCGGGATTACATTACATGACTGTGATAAGAGAAGTAGCCATTCTAGCAGGAAATAATGTTACACCATCACTTTACAACCCCACACATTATCACAGCAGGACAAACACTGGCATATCTGTTTGGGGCAGAGGCCATACCTCCAAACTGTCCCTAATTTTCAGGGATGTCCCTGTTTTTGACACAAATTTTAGCTCTGTCCCTCTGAATCCTTCCTTAAACTACTGACTTTGGCCAGAAAGTTGGTGAATTGCACTTAATGAATAATGACAATAATTAAGAGTTAGACACTTATTTTACTTCAGAAAAGGTGTATTCATTCATATATTCTGATTCTATCAATGTTTCAACTTAATGGCACTAACATTTTAAAGGTGTCCCTGACTTTTTCTTTACTTTTCCCTGAGTCTGTTCAAATATGTACCTGAGTGTTTGAGAGGTCTGGCAGAGGCAAAAACACAGAGGCATATCATCCTTTCTGCTGTTACACACTGTGCAAATAGCTTTGGAAGGAGTTTCGGAAGCATACCCTTATGTAGGAATACAACACTGAAATACAAATGGATGTAGTTATGTACTGGTAGCAACCAACTGTAACAGTGCCATTGCTCTATTGCTGAAAAGACCTGTGTGGTGCACAGACAAAAAATAACAGGCTATTCTCTGGCTACCATGTGGATAGGTCCACAGTTGGGAGTTACGCAGACAGACTACTTGCCTTGATAAACTAACATGTACACAGCAACCCTGTAAGTCCAGCAAGATAAAATCCACACAATAATACTTATGCTCTCTGTACTTCTGCACCCCTACCCAAATGTAGAATATACCTGTGTGTGCAGGGTCTACCAAGGATGTAGGTAAGCATACTCACTGTACTGAAATGTGTCCAGTTTTTCTGAGCAGCTTGTGCTGTCAACACGAAAAAAGCACTAACTGTTTAGAACTGAGTAAATGAATATTCACAGTATAGCATTTCACAAACAATTCTTGTGCCAAAGGAATACATCTCAATAACTAGCTTTGTATGGCAGTTAATTGTAAAAGTTGAAAAGAAAGTACATCTTTCCATGTATCTTGGGGTAGCATTTTGAGGGGTGAGTACATTTCTACACTGACAAGTGGGTACTGGAAGCAGCAACATTAGGTCTGAGTACAAAATGTAAATCTCTGGCTACACCCCTGGCTTCTGATATAAGAACTATACCAACCTTCTGTCTTAAACAATGATGTCCACAGCAAGCAAGAATGATCTCCATCTTGGAAAGCTGAAAGGGCCACGCCTACCTGAGTTAGCAATTTATAGTACTGGGTTGCTATGACAGTGATTACTGCAATTACTACACAACAGGCTGCATGCAATTAGCAAGTGGTGGCCACTATCTGGTACAGAGGCCATCACATTCTCATGTGCAAATACCTACAAAAGCAGGCTGCAATCTCTGCCAACAAACTCAATCACTCTATTGCAGAGACTGACAGAGAGAGAGAGAGAGAGTCAGAGAAAAGGAAAAAAAAATAAATATTACCAAATCATACAAAGGAAAGGTATGTGGCACATATTTATTTACTGGCATGTAGTAGATGTTATTGAAGAATAGTCTACATAATGTGAATCATTCATATGTGGCAGCAGTACTTATTTATGCATAGATGTTCTGCTTAAGTACTGCTATGGACAATACAGTGTGTACCTGTGGGCAGTGGGACATACCTGTGAAATGTGTAGCTCAGCATTAAATGTTAAAGATCTGATCCATGTTATCTGTGTTCTGAACAGTAGTGTGGCCAATGGCTGTTGGGATTAGCGCTGACATTATATAAACATGGGTGTGACAGAACAACGCATGCATTATAGTCATATTAAAGTGTAGCATAGCATTGGCAACTGCTGTAGCAGTCTAGTGTGCTTATCTAGCATTTGTAGCCATATATACCCCCTTAATGTTAGTGTGTGTTCATATGTGACACCTGTTTGTGTTGCAGCAAGGCCCAACAGTTCAGCTGTGAGGTCCAGGGACTTACAACAGTGTGGACCTTGTGTGGGTATGCCACACACATATGGAGAAATATATATGTGTCATATATATTCACGTCTGTATATGTGCATAGAGCAGGGGACATATTGCAACTGTTTGTGAATGGTGGAGATAAATATGTTGGTGAAGGTTAGTATGCACATATTTGTATGTAGGTTTTAGTGTGTGACAAACAAGACAGCATACAGTGCTGGTATATGACATGTGGTGGTTAAACACTGTGGGTGGTTTGTTCAGTTTGCAATGTTGAAGCCAGTGAGGCATGCTGAAGCTACCTGGGCTGTGAACACCTTCAATACATTTATCGCAAGACTGTGCAATTTTATTACATTACTGTACACCTCACATCCTTTGTATAATTGATATTCTCACTATGAAAGGTGAAATGTATATGTGCCTACATATATATGTATATGTACACCAATGGATGTATATATGTATATATATATATATATATATATATATATATATATATATATATATATATATATATATATATATATATATATATATATATATATATATATATATATATAGTTATATATACTCATACACACCTACATCTACTTGTTGTACTGTTAACTGACTGTGATAGTCAATGTGTTTGTGAATACGTCAAAGATATGTATCTGTGGGATAGCTTAGTGGGAAACTGTTTATGTCATGGTATTATGGGTCCTTGCTTTGATCCTAGCAAAAGCTGTGTATTCTGTTGCTAGGCAGAAAAAGTGCTATTGCAAGTCCCTTGGTTTTAACTAAGGTGTGTCATTGGAGGCTAAAGCACTACATCTATGATTATTGATTGATACTGATGTTGAATCCAAATCCTGTGTGTACTGTAGTACTGCTTGAAGCTCTGGGCCTGTGCAGCAAAGTATGGTGTATGTCCAAATTGCTTGCATCCACTGTTTTGTGTGGTCCCTGTATTCATCACAGATTACATTTCTCAAGATTAAGGTTGTGTAAGTACTGACACACAGTACTGTATAGTACACACTGAAAGCTTATCTGGGCTGTCATACCTTTGTGTCCTGTAATTATGTCTGATGTGTGTGTGGGAATGTCTGTAACATGTCCTTTGACATATGTGTGGTAAAACATATAACTGTGTATCTAGCAACATTCATAGTGTACTACAGCAGTATGCAACCTATATTCCCAATTGTGCACATATTTTGGACATGGGTTTGCCATTAACAAGTTGTGTGGTATAATAGTAATACATTTACTGGACCTTGCACTCATTGTGATGGATGATATATTTTTTTACACATCAGCTTGATGTAGATCTGCTGTGGCTAGGTGGTGCATCGTGTTGCATACAGTGTGCCAGGTACTCTTGTATAGTCTTATATAATGATTTTATTTTTGTTGCTGTGCAGAACATGGTTCATTAGATTGAGAGTAAGCCAGGCACTTCCAAGCAGTTGTGGGGTGACCAGTGATAAGTGGCAGTTAAAGTGTTTCACTCTCGGTTAGCTAATAGGTTGCTATATATGGCAGTTCAGTGATATCTGTACTGTATAATGTTAAATGTGCCATATGACTTGCTCAGACATATTTTCATATTTATGTCTTCCAGGGATCATGCCACATTGCAGGAACCCCACTTACAGTAGTGCTGAAGATGACATAATTACTACCAGTAAGATTCAGCACTACAGTCTCATGTTTTCACGAACCAGCCAGGACCAGCAGGAGCATACTGCAATGTGGCAAGATGTTGTGCACAGGGTAAATGAAGTAGGCCTGCATAACCGGACAAATGAGCAGGTATGCCACCACTGTAGTGATCTTCTCAGACATGTCCATCAGCGTGCTGCTGATGTGCGGAGACAACAGCTTGCAACAGGAGGTGGTGTTAATATCCACCCCCCCCCTCACCAGAGTGGAGGAGCTGCTCCTGAGCCTGATGGCACCTGCCCAACAACAACAGCAGCAGACATGCACCATGATGGAGGTTGGAGCCACCCACCAAGCACACATGGAGCATGCAGATAACATGGCATATCTGCAGACTACTGTTATCTATATTGGTAGATCATGCATATGTGAGATGTGGAGTGTGTCATTAAAAGATGTGGAGCCTGTTGTTGTGCAATACTGATCATTTGGAACATAATCTGTAGCCCTGTGAATGTAAACTGTTGTTGTACTGTAAGATTGCAAACACACAGTAGCAACGTCACAGATGTGGCCACTGACAAACTGTCTCATCTCTATGTAGGTACCTCTGGGGTGACATCAAGGCAGCGGACAGATGCTGGTGAGTGTGTTCTACATTTATTATTGTAAATAAAAAGTGCATGTCATAGTTAAGGAGTAGGCCATGTACACATGTAACACACCTACCCATAATGCATGCTGTGCATGTTTGTAAGACCACACACATCTCACTAATGTGATTAGCTGCCTCAAACACATGCAATACCCAGACCATCTCAAACAAATGTGGCTAGACTGTAGTGACCATTGGATAGGCACAGTTGATACTCAATATGCACATAACATACACATCTATGTCATACACATAGCATTTTAACATGCTAAACATAAAGGATTCCCAAACCCTCTGTAAAGACACACTCCAGTATCCAAAATCTCATCCACACATTACTCATAATATACATGAAGGGTAGGGGCCTATCATGGGGCATTTAAACACTCTGCAACACACTGCACATTCATGTCAGGGAATGCTCCTTATTGGCCTCCTTACAAACTCATGTAACAACTGGTTGTGAAATGGTGAATGTATCCAAGGTAGTACAGTTCTGGTACAGCATGAGTAGTGCTGGTTTGGGAAACCTTTGTAGCCTTGAGTGACCACATGATGCTTCATGACAATGGCCTTTGGTAATATACCCTATCCGATTATTGTAACCACAGTACTACACATATCTTTCATTGCTATACACCTTAATGTTGCATGTGTGCACACATATGCACCTCTAAACAATATGCATACCAATCACCATTTGCACAACTGACACATATATGTCTTGTGATGCTATTGAGTGTCTAGGTCATATGACACACATTGAGTATGTGTAGTGTTTAAATATGCAGTTGTGTTTTAGCATGCCAAGTCATGGATGACACTGGCATGTCCACAATATGATCTATACTCCCCATAAGTACCATATATTGGGTATGTTTCTGAATGGTATTCCATCAATTATCCATGCACCACTGATGATGTTGTGTGAATACTCATCATGCATGTGCTAAAAATGAGTCTACAATTAATTGCTAAAGACACAGAGGCTGTAATCAGCACTGGATACCTATCTGACACACAGATACACATCCAGCCATGGTACATACACCTGTTTGTTATGGTGCACATTACATTACAGAGTTTTGAATACCTGCACAGCAATGTTGTGTCCATGTGTGCATTGTGTTCCAGGGGGAGGCCCATCTCCTACTAACAAAACACATGCATCAAAGCCATGTATACTGTTAGTAACAAGGACTGTCTACACTTGCACTGCATGCTGTTGTGCAACACATGTCCTGCATGCTGACATGTGTGATATGACTGTTTTGCTTGTGATACTGTACCCCACTATCACCTGCTATTGTGTATGTTCTGAGATTGCTGGTGTTGTGTGTGTCTGCTTTAGGGAGGATTGTATTTTTGTGTGTGTGCATGTGTACATGTGCGCATGTGTGCATGTGAGCATGTGTGCATGTGTGCCTGTGTGCATATGCACATGTGTGCATGTGCACATGTGCGCATGTGGTCTGACATCATGTTCAGGTCTTAAAGTGTGATTCCTGTTTTTCTCTCACAGGTGCCGAGGTGGGGCTGGTTCAGTACAGCAGGGAACCTGATGTCACTGAGACAGACAGTGATCATGAGGATAGGTGTGTTGAGACACAGGCAGGATTGTCAGAGTCTGTTGTTGGGCCACCAATTGACAGTACACAAGTCTCCACCCCATCCATGCACACAGTCATACTGCCTGTACATCCATCATCTCCATTGCCCTTAGCTGAGGTACAGTGTATGGTTGGCACTGGCCAGGACAGTGTGGTATATATGGCACATGTATCAGGACACAGCAGCCATAGCCAGATGTCTGTAACAGTACCACATAGGCAGATAACCAGGGGTTCTCATCAGAGCACTGCTGGTCATCATGCTCCTGGCAGACGTGCCACACTTCTTTCTACCACACGCATGTTTCAGGCTGTCATGGAGGCACAGACACAAATGAAGTGGTACACCAGACAGGGACTAAGAGCACAGAGGGCTCATAACACCTCTGTAAATGACAGTATCTGTGACCTAGCAGGTGCCATATGTAATTACACTGAGGTCATTGATAGATGTTGGGGTGAGACATTGGATGTCCTCCACAATTTCATGTCCATGTGTCAGGACAGTGCGGGATGGTTGAGACATTGACGTGGACATATGCCAGCAACATCTGCAGCTGGAGGTCACCGAGGACATCCAGTAAGTCACAGTCACTCCTGTAGTGCCAGTACCAGCCCCAGCAATGTTGGGGGGGGGCTGTCCATAGACCGTCTTAGAAGACCATGTGCACTTGGCTCTGGCCAGTCCCAGCAGGGGCCTGGATCCAGTGGACATATGTCAACCTCTTTGTATAGTACCCAGTCTGGATTAGTACTTGATACTATCTGTAGCACCCCTGCCAAGCAAAGGTTCTATATCCATGGCCAGAGATGGTGATCTGTAAAGCCTGCCAGGTACAGTCTGTAGCTGTCTCACAAATCCCCGTATATGGCAGCCACATGGTGGAATTGTGTGCATGCACACACACACACATAAACCAGAAACCTAGGGCAAACACATACCTGCACACATTACATCAACATTGGCTGATAATAGTACTCATGGCCCTCACACACACACACTCACACACACATGTCGTTTGTATGGCTCAGTGTAGGCCTCTGGCAAATCAACAACACACCCTGTGTATATGATGAAACCTGTGCCACCTCCTGTCATCTGTAACATTGATGCAGGAACAGGCTAACATGGTACTGATGCACAGGGTGACTTTAATAAAGTATAGCAATGGTTGAATGTGTAGCATGTTGTCAGCAGTAAAGTGTAATGATATCCTTGAAGGTGTAGCTGTGCAGGCATGATGCATTAAAGCTGTAATTAGCAATGTTGTATGGTTTTCACCAGTGTTTATTCCGTTTGTGTTTTGTTTGCCCATGTGCCACTTGGCTGATGTGTGTAGTTGTGTCAGCATGTGTTATACTGTGGACAGTAAGTGTGGGGTATGTGCAGCACAGGTCTGCAGGTGTACATTTGTGAACATGGTGGAGGTGCACTGTCTGCATGTACTTGCATATTGGACACATGGGCAGGGTGAAATGCCCTGTATTGGCCAGTGTTAATACTCCATACTCTCTATTGGTGGCCAGTATGCATTGTACTTCACACATTTTGGAACTTGAGTATACATGTGTGTGTATGACATGGATTGACACTGTGCTGTGGGTGATGCTGTTGCTGCTATCTGTCATTGGTTTGCATTACTAAGGTTAACACTGTCCCAGCTGCATAATCCTTTATCAATGCACACTGTTCACCTACAGGGTTGCATGGACCGTGCTATCACAAATACAAGAAATTCTCACTTATACAGTAAAAGTGCATTAGTCTCATGAACCTCTGCCATAAACTAAATATATAATAGAAGGTGTGAAGTTGTACCAAAAAAGAGTTACATACTAAGAAGGGATAACCTCTCTGGTCAGTATCATTGGGAAAATACAATCCCTCAATAAACATACAAGGCAAGCTTCAAAATACAAAATGGCAAAGATTCCAAAGACAACACTAAAGCTTTCTTCAGTGTTGTTCATAATCTACAGGGGAAATCTCAGATTGGGTCACAGTTAATGTAAATGGTCACAAAGTACACTTATTTGACTGACATTACCAATTCCTTGTCAGATAGTTTGAATGCAGATTTCACCATCCTGTCATTACAAAAGGGCCACATTTCCAGACCTGAAGAATGTAAAACCTGATGATTCACAGACACTCTAGTTAAAACATCTCTTTAACAAAGTACACACCACAGTGGCAATGGTACTGGACAGTGTCCCTGGCTGTGTCATACACAAGCTGACATATGAAGTTACCACTCACCTAAACGTTCTGTCCAGATGCAGCCACTGTACAGGTTACATACTTGTGGAATGACACATGGTACTGGTGTTCACAGTCCGCAAGGGTTGAGCTACAATGTCTTCTTCTTCTTCTCCTTTTGGATGCTCCCATTAGGGGTAGCCACAGTACATAATTTCTTCCTGCCCTCTGCATCCTGCTCTATCATACCATCCACCTGCATGTCCTCTCTCACCACAGCCATAAACCTCATCTTAGGCATTCCTCTTTTCCTGTTACCTGGCGGCTTCATCCTTAGCATCTATTTCACAATATACTCCGCAACCCTCCTCAGCACATGTACAAACCAACTTAATCCTGCGTATCTGGCATGGTCTATTAGCCTTCAAACCTGGCCTGATCCTCTAATATACTTATTCTTAAACCTGTCCACCCTTGTCACACCCAGTGCAAATGTTAACATAAATTGATTAAGGGTAGAACTACAACAGGTCCTGGAAATTCTCACCCTATAAGCCAGACCAATGTTATCTGGAAGGCTATGGAGCACAGCATTATGGAACTCATTAACAGAGACATTATGAACCTGCAAACACTGCACCATACCCACTTAGGTTCTCTAAAGGCCAGATCATGGCTCCTACACTTAGTAGACTTCAAGCCAGTCAACAAGGCTATAGGTGAGGGAGGGGAGGTCAACACAGCCAAGCTATAGCTCACCAGCAATTCATACCCATCCCACATACTGGTATTATACATAACCTCAACAGACTGATCATAAACGATTGTTAGATGATGGCTTGACAACTGATGCACAGATGTAGGACACACAGTAACATTTGCAGCCTCCATGTACTATTCTATGCCAGTAACAAGTGGTATTCACCTGCACTCAGTCCTGGGACCACTCCTGTTTGGCATATAGCTTTCTTAGGTACAAGCAAACACAGTAGGGATATGTCTGCCCACATTTGATGACAATGCATACTATGGGCTATACTTTATTCTCCAGATGACACACACATCCTCCAAAAGGGTATCATACAGACAGATACCTGGTGTCAAACTCATGCTGTAAAGCTATAAGCCAAGGAAAGCATAGTTATCCACTTTTAGAAAACAAAGTGTCCCCAGAGTACCACATAGGTAGTAGCCCTCAAAATGTGGAACAGGTACTAATGTATACATAGAGCCATGTGTTAAGTCATTTCTCCTTTGATAATGACATTACCAAAGGGTTTGGGAAATCCCTCTGTGGAACACATAAGCAATAAAGGGTTTGCATGCAGATCCATAGAGGTTGTTGCACACCTATAATGATTAGTCATCTTTGCCAGACTTTGCTTGCTTTGGAACAGGTTTCAAATATACCTCAAGCATAAACCCTCACTCACACTCTTTAATAGAAACTGTGATGAGTGGATGTGAAACGGAAGACGTAGCCCAGGGATCACTGCAGTGACTAAGCTTGTCACAAGCATACAGAAGTGACCTAAGGTCTGGAAAGCACCAGCATACTCTGGCAAAGATAACAGATGCGTTCATGAAGAAAGCAGAGTACTCACCTATGAAATACATGAGGTCACATGTATGTATATGGATTTGCCCTACAGCTACCTTACATGTGTAATTCACATACAGTTGTCATTGTGATATGTCATACACTAGAAAAATCAAAACCCACTCCACATTGGCCAATGGTGTCACACACGTAGAGCACACACACACACAGTCAGCAAGTGCGAGATTCAAACTCTTTCCTAACTACATTATGATACTGCTGCAGTATGCATTTACATGATGCACTGATGTACACATTACTGGGATTTCACTTTTCCACAGGTATATTTGTAGGATGTTGACATCATGAGACTTGACAAAGATGAGTATACCACTGTTAAGGGGTGTGAGTAGTCTCCAAAAAGATTGCTTCTCTCCAGGGAGACACACACACTGCTACACAGTTGGCAAGTGGAGGATTCAGACCCCTACCTAACTACATTATGATATTACAGCAGCACGCATTTACCCGATGCACTATACACATCACTTGGATTTCACCTTTCCACAGGTATATTTGTAGGATGGTGACATCATGAGACATGACAAAGATGAGTATACCACATTTAAGGTGTTTGAGTAGTCTCCAAAAAGGTTGCTCCTCCCCAGAAAGACACACACACTCATAGTTAGCAAGTGCAGGTTTCAAACCCCTACCTACCTTCATTATGATACAACAGCAGTATGCATTGACACGACACACTATACTCATTACTGAGATTTTATCTTTCCACAGGTATATTTGTAGGATGGTGACATCATGAGACTTGACAAAAATGAGTATACCACTTTTAAAGGGTGTGAGTAGTCTGCAAAATGGTTGATCTCTCCCCAGGGAGAGCCAGACACACACACACACACACACACACACACACACACACACACACACACACACACACACACACACACACACACACACACACACACACAGTTGACAAGTGCAGTGTTCTTAATCCAAACTAAGTACGTCTTTACACTTCAGCAAGCAATATGGAGTTACAGGGTGCATTACAGATATTACATGCTGACAGTCTGCACAAAGGTTTTTTTCACATTTGCTAACCTCAGCAGGCTTATTGTGAGTGTATTGTATGCATAGGCCATGACGATATCATATATGGGTTGATGCACCACATGCTGGCACACACAGGGTCAAACCTTGAGCAGCATCTTATCTTCACCTACATGATACAGCAATATAACAGAAAGATGATAAACTTCAACAATTGGCTGAGCTTCTGGTGTCATTCAAAGGGGATCCAGTCTCTGTCTTCCTGTGATGACATGATAGACAAACCTTGTTGCTTCACTAAAGATGGTTTGCACCTGTCGCCCCTATACTTCTGAATACTGGCCAAGGCTCTTGCTGTCCCCATATTACCTTTTTAGGCAAGGCTCAAATGTTCATAGGTTCATAGGTAGGTACCAGGCTATCAGCCCTGGGGCCTATACAAGCCTAGCCAAAAAGGTACCTTGGCTTTTGCCACCCAAGAAATGTATTTTCCTGTGCCACTGTTGAGCAGAGACACAGAAGTGATCCCCAGGGTGAATTTCTTATTTCCCATCCAATCATCAAGATTTTTCTTGAAGAGTGCTAATGAGGAGCTTTGTTTGATATAGATAGGTAGTTTATTCTGGAGTATGTGAAGTCTCTGGGACAGGAATCTATCCCTCCGGCATGTTCTGTTTATTGTGGTGACAAGGTTTAGGTCCCTAGAGTGTGTAGGTTCATAGGTTCATAGGTAGGTACTAGGCTATCTGGACAAGGGCATTTATAAGCGTAGCCAGAATGTGTTGGCTTTCACCTCCCTTTTAAATTAGTTTCCTGGGCCTCTGTCTAGCAGGGACACTGAAGTGATCCCAGGGGTAAATTTACAATTTCCCATCCACTCGTCAAGATTCCTCTTGAAGAGAGTCTGCAAGGGGCTCTGCCTAACATCAACTGAGATTCTGTTCCAGAGCAAGGGAAGTCTCTGGGACAGGAATCTATCCCTCCAGCATGCCCCATTTATTGCTTTGCTGAGGTTTAATTCACTGGAGTGTGTGGCTCTAAGAGATTTGTTTTTCTTGAGGTGGAGCATGTCCATTAATTCTGGGTTGGACATGGCCTTATACATCAGGCATATATCACCTCTGAGCAGGCAGTAAGCAACCAAGTAGAGCTGGAGTTTCAAAAAACACCAAAATAAGAAAAATAAAAAACACAATTTCACCAGCACTTAACCAGCACTTCTTTATTCAAGCAATCTGTTACCTCGGCAATTTGCCTTCATGGATCACAGTGCATTCGATTTTCAAACAAGTATCAATAATCCAATTAACTAGTTAATTATCTATTAAACATTTAAAGTAACAACAAAAATATAATAATAAATAAATATAAATATTCTAATAAATACTAAATATAAATAAAGATAAAATATTGAATAACAAATATTAAATATTAAATACCCAATTCCTGATTCAAACCAAAGGGCTTTAAAGTCTTAAACTTTAAAATCATCCTAGTTTCTAACTCTAGCAGTTTTGCCACAGGATCACCCCCCTCTAGACAAAAAAGGCCTCCCAAGCACACAAAATTTCAAACTACTTGGGGAATCACCATGTTTATCATGGGAATGTTTTGCAATAGGGCTCACTTCATTATTATTCCTAATGCCTCTAAGATGTTCTAGGACCCGAATCCTAACCATACGTTTGGTTTGTCCTATGTACCAAACATCAGTACAAGAACAGCCCAGGATATATACCACCCCTGTTGATCTGCAGTTGAAAAAGAACCTAGGAACAAATGTCTTGCCATTAATAATATTTAAATTCATAGTTCTATCACAAATACTGCAATGACCATATGGAAAGTGCCAAAAGGCAAAAGGTTATTGTTCCCCTTAACAAAATTGTGATTTAATAACTCTTTTAAATTTTTCCCCCTCTTAAAGGAAAAAGTAATATGTTCTGGAAACAAATGACCTATAGTTTCATCTTCACTTACAATATGCCAGTATTTCCTCACTATTTGAATCAACTCACTAGAAAACGGAGAAAATCTTGTAACATAAAAAAGCTTCTTATCATCATCAACAACCTTTGTGTCATGCATTTTACCCTCAGATTTGTTATTCATAGCTACTGTGTATGATCTGTCATTAATATTCCCAAGTATTTTTTGTTTACATCCCAATAAATGAGCCTCATCATAACCTCTTTCTCTTAGTCTTAACAAAACCTTATCCAATTCGTTAGCTCTTTGACTTATGTCACTAGTATGATTATAAATCCTTTTAAATTCACCATATGGTAAAGAGTTCAACAAATGTTCAGGATGCATACTAGTGGCATGTAAAAACATATTAACCGAAGTTGGTTTTCTATATGGCTTATAGCCAATAGTTTCACCAACCCTATATAGGGTTACATCCAAAAAGTTAATACATTCCCTATTTAACTCATAAGAGAAGGTTAAACCATGCTCATTAGTATTAAGGGTTTCAAAAAAATGAAACAAATCATTAACATCACCCTTACAAATAAGAATAAGATCATCTATGAAACGCTTATATAGCAAGACATTGTTCCTAAAAAATAAAGTGGGATAAACAAATTCCTTTAAAAAAAAATCCCATATATATGATGGCATACGAGGGTGCAAAAGCAGCCCCCATAGCCGTACCTTTCAACTGCAGAAAAAATTCATTATTAAAAGAAAAATAATTATGAGTTAAACAAAACTCAAGCAAATTAATCAAAAAGGTGGTCCTAGGCCCATCACCCAGCATATCCATAACACATTCCAGGCCCCATCTGAGACCAGTATTAGTATATAATGATTTTACATCAATGGTCACCCAATAATAATCATTTTGCCATTGAATATCTGACAATTTATTTATCAAATCCTGAGTATTAGAAATATGTGCCACAACCTTCTTCAAATGTATTTTTAAATGAAAATCCAGAAAAATGTTAATATTGTTTAAAAAGGATCCCACCCCTGAAACAATAGGCCTATCTGGGGGATCAAGTAGGCACTTATGCACTTTAGGCAAGGCATACAAAATAGGAGTCATAGGCCTCTTAATATGTAATTTACACACATCCTTGTGATCAAAGAAGCCAAGATGTTCCCCTCTTTCTAATAAAGCCAAAAGTTCATCATTATATTCCGTTACAGGGTCCCTTGATAAACTTTTATATTCATTCACATTTTTCAATAATTGAACTACCATGTCACAATACTTTTGTTTGTTCAATATAACCCAATTACCACCTTTATCCGCACATTTAAATATAAAGTCAGTCTTCTGTTTTCTAAGACTCTGTAAACCAAGCCATTCATTTTTATTCAAATTATAACACTTCATTTTTCCCAAAAACTCAACAAGTGCCATAGAAATTTCTTTAAACAAAATCCTTATGAATAAAGAAATGGCAGGCACATTAATAACAGGCACAAATTGTTTATCAGTTGTTAAGTGGGGTAACGGTAGTTTTCCATATCCAGTCTGATAACAACTCAAACTATCCACCATCCCTTCCACATTAAAAATTTCAGCATCATCATAATCATATAAGGACATATTCAATAAGTCCTCATCAAAATCGTCACCAAAATTAGAGTTACTTACATTAACATTTTCAAGAGAATTAACAGCATTTTTATGAAAATAAACTTTCAAAAACAATTTTCTACTAAATGCCTTTAACTCTAAGTATAAATCAGCAAAAGAGGGATAGCATGTGGGTATAAATTTATTACCTTTTAACAAAACAGCCTTCATATCATTAGTAAGGCTGAGACTAGACAAATTCACAATTTGTAATGTCCGTACATTGTACTCACACACCTCTTCATTATTTAAAATGATTTCTTCCCTTTCTGCCGTTTCTTCCCTGACTAGATTTGTTGACCTGAAAGGAATGATCAGTGGTAGGAGAAACTGAACTACCATTAAAACCCTCAGTCTCCAAAGCTAAAGAAGTTGAAGATACAGCAAATGTTATATTTTTTGAAACATTTTGTTCAACTGAAGACGCTGACATACTTCACCGCTTCTGACTGCCACTTCTGACCTTTGACCTACTTTGCATCGGCTCACGCTGCCATGAGAAGAGAATCCCTGTCTCATAGTCTTTAAGATCACGTAACAGCTTATTTCTTTTACGCTGAATGATTTCAGTCTCTAATTTGAAAATGTTTTCATTAATCTTTGAAATCTGCACCCTATAACAGGACTCCTCTACCACCTCATCCTGTAGGTGCAAGATTTCAGTTTTTAACTTCTCATGCGCTCTCATATTCCGCTTAATCAAAATGCAGAGCCAGTTCAAGGTACAATCTAAAGAAGCTTGCTTCTATTCCTCAAAAAGGTCATTTTCCTCTTCAGAAAAATGAGTAGCAGGAAGCCTATCAATACGTAGCCCCCTTGGAATTAAATTGAGGTTTACATATTTTTCCAGTAGTCGAGTGTCCAGAAAAAGAGCAACTTCCTTGGCCATTAACCTCTCCAACTGCAAAAACCGCCAATCAGAATCACGATTATCACCAACATTCCAAGGATCCATCATAATGAACTTTTTTTCTCGTTCACTCACAATATCAGCAAAATGAAAGCCTCCCAGCAAATTAAGCTGACCAGGAGACCCAGCTGTCTTCGACATGTTAATGCTGGAATCAGTGCTAGCAATAACTTCAATTCAAAAAACACCAAAATAAGAAAAATAAAAAAACACAATTTCACCAGCACTTAACCAGCACTTCTTTATTCAAGTGATCTGGTACCTCGGCAATTCGCCTTCATGGATCACAGTGCATTCTATTTTCAAACAAGTATATATACACACATCAATCACATCGTACAGCTATCAATAATCCAATTAACTAGTTAATTATCTGTTAAACATTTAAAGTAACAACAAAAATATAATAATAAATAAATATAAATATAAGAGCTGGAGTTTCTTTAGTCGAGCTGCATAGGGCATCTCTTTGAGGCCCATGATCCTCTTGGTGAGGTACTTCTGTGGTCTTACCAGCTGTTGCATGTGCCAATTAAGGTACACACCAAATGGGGCATTGTACTCTATTATGGGCCTAAAGACGGATGGGTAGAGGGGCACAATGATCTCTCTTGATCTAGAGATGAACCCTTTCGTGATTAGGTGGGCTACATAGAAGGAATATCTAACCACTTTAGCAATGTGATTATCAAAGGAGAGGTTACTATCTACCTGGGTCTCCAGGTCCCTAATTACATTTTCCATACCTAGTGGATTACCACCTATGTGGTAATTCATGGGCACTTTGTTTTTTCCAAAGGGGATGACTATGCATTTTTTTGGCATTCAGCTTGAGGCCATGGTTTTGACACCAGGTATCTGTCTCTGTAAGACCCTTCTGGAGGATGTCTGTGTCAGCCAGAGAGTCAGTTATGGCCCCCAGTTTGCAGTCATCTGTGAACTTGGTCAGCCATAGTCCTCCCGTGCTTGCCTGTATCTCAGAGAAGTATAAACTGAACAGGAGGGGTCCTAGGACCGAGAAATGTGTGATGCCACTTGTGACTGGTTTAGAGTCAGACATGGCACCCACAACTCTGACCATGTGTGTTCTATCCATGAGCCAGTTGGCCACCCATCTCATGATATAGGGGTTAATGTTCAAGCTGGTAAGCTTGTCTATGATGCCAGAGTGGGGAATGGTGTTGAAGGCCGTAGTGAGGTCCAGGTAGGCTGTGTGTACTACCTTCCCTTCATCTATGGCCTTGGTAACTGTTTCAAAGAAGTCAACTAGGTTTAGGAGGCAGGATCTGCCTTTAACAAAGCTGAATAGGGTAGGCTCCAGTGTCTGGAGGTTCCCAATGTCTCTGTTTATGAGTTCCATGATAATTCGCTCCATAGCTTTGCAGACCAGGCTGGTCAGGCTTATAGGGTGATAGTTCCCAGGTTCTGTTGTGGCACCACCTTTGTGGAGCAGGATGACTGTTGCTGTATGCCATTGTTTGGGTACATAGCCTGTGGTAAGGCTGAGTCTGAACAGAGAATTTAGGTGAGGGTTTAGTTCCTTTTGGAGCTCGTGGAAGACGCAGCCTGGGACACCATCCATTCCCATTGATGCTGTGTTCTTAGCTTTGGAGAGGGCTGTTTTTACCTGCATGTCCATGATGTCTAGGGCTCTGCATTCTTCTGGGATGGACACAGGCCCTTTTGGGGGTGGGGGGTTAAGTTTGCACTAAACTTGTCCACCAGGATGTTGGCAATGTCAGTTGGTTCAGTGTATTGTTTGCCATCTTGCAATAGTTCAAAGCATATCTGAGAGTTGCCAACTAAATGTTTGATATAGCTAAAGAAAGCTTTGTGGTTATCTTTAGATTCCTTGGCAATTTTTCTTTAGAAACTGGCCTTGGATGATTTTATGAGTGATCGTAGTTTCTTGTTAATAATGATCAGTGATGCCTTTCCTTTTTGGAATTTTGCTCTATCATGTAGTAGTTTCCTCCTTCTGTTGTATAGCTTATTTATGGCAAAGGACCACCAGACTGGTTTCCTCTTTTTGGAGGAGTGAGTCTTGGTTTTATTTGGGATGGCTCGATCCATGCATCCCTGTAGATGCTCATATAATGCACTTGTAAAGGATTCTGCGGATTGGATAGCATTATCCTTTAGCAAGGGAGCTTTGAAACTTTCCACTTCGGTCTTGAAAAGTGTGAAGTTTGCTTTTGAAAAGTTTTTCACAGTGGTTTCCTTGACTAGGGGTGGGGTGGGATGTGGATGTCCAGTGTGATTACTTTATGATCTGATCTTACCAGCGAGGGGTTTACCTCTGGTGTGGAACACTGATCCCCCATGTTGGTGATGATCAGGTCCAGTATGTTGTCACCTCTAGTGAACATGGTGACCAGCTGTTCCAGGGTAATTGAGTTTAGAAACGCTAGGAAGCATTGGGCAAAAGAGTTTGTACTTGAGTAATTCTCCGAGTCAATGTTTGGGTAGTTGAAATCTCCTAATATCATGGTGTTTGGCAGGACCTTTATATTTTCCAGTGTTCTCAGGAATGCTGAGTGAGGGCCCTGAGACAAGGTAAGTGATCTGTAGCAGGCTATGATCTGATAAGCAGCTTTTCCCACTGTTAGTTGCACTTGGATGGTCTCCAAGGCCTCGTGCTGTGCCACTAACTTGGAGGTGTGGGTATCCTTTATGAAAATGGATACACCCCCTCCTTTTGTATTTCGGTCCGGGTTTTGGGACCGAAGTTCAGAGAGATTGGGATTTCTTTAAGTGGAGCATGTCCAAAAGCTCTGTGTTTGACATAGCATTGTATGTTAGGCAGAGATCACCTCTGAGTAGGTGATATGCGACAGAGTAAAGCTGGAGTGTTTTGAGACGGCCTGTTTAGGGCATGTATTTGAAGCAGCTAATCCTCTTTGTGAGGTATTTCTGCAGGCTTTCCAGTTGTTGTAGATGTCTTGTGAGGTACATACCAAAAGGGGCGTTGTACTCTATAATAGATCTAATGAGGGATGAGTAGAGGGAAACAATGACCTCTTTTTTTTCTGCATGAGAAACCTTTTGTGATGAGGTGTGCCACGTAGAAGGATTTCCTGACTACTGTGGCGATGTGATTATCAAAGGAGAATCTACTGACCACCTGTGTCCCAAGGTCTCTTATCACACTTTCAGTGTTAAGTATACTACCACCTATGTTGTAGTTCATGGGTACAGAGTTTTTACCAAAGGGGATGACAATGCACTTTTTGGCATTGAGCTTGAGGCCATGGCTTTGACACCAGGCATCTGTCTCAGTGAGGCCCTTTTGTAGCATGTCCACATCGTTAGTAGTTTTGATTATGGCTCCTAGTTTTCAGTCATCTGGGGACTTCATTAGCCAAAGACCTTCTTTGTTAGCCTTTATTTCAGGGAAGTAGATACCAAACAGGACAGGACAAAGGACTGAACCCTGTAGTATTCCACTTGTCACTGGTCTGAAGTCAGACTTGGAGTCTGCTACTTTCACAGTGTGGGTTCTGTCAGTGAGCCAGTTGGCAACCCATCTTGTGACATAGGGATTTATAGCTAGTTTAGTGAGTTTATCTATAATTCCAGAGTGGGGGATGGTGTTGAAAGCCTTTGCAAGATCTAGATAGGCTGTGTGAACCACCTTACCCTTGTCTACGGCTTTGGTGACTGCTTCGAATAAGTCTATCAGGTTTAGGAGACATGCTCTGCCTTTTACAAACCTGAAATGGTTGTGGTCCAGAGTTTGGAGATTACCAATGTCTTTGTTTATAAGTTACATGATGATACATTCCATGGCCTTGCAGACCAGGCTCATCAGGCTAATGGGGCGCTAGTTACCGGGGTGCGTGGTGGCTCCCCTCTTGTGTAGTGGGATAACCGTCGCTGTGCGCCATTCAGCAGGCACAAAGCCTGAGGTGAGGCTATGATTGAACATGGTACTTAGGTGTGGTGCCAGTTCGTTCTGTAGTTCATGTAGAACGCAGCCTGGGATGTTATCTGGTCCCATGGATGCTGTGTTCCTGACTTTGGAGAGTGGTTTTTACATGTGCAGCCGTGATTACAGCAACTTTGCATTCTTCCGGTATAGAGATGGACTCTTTCATGGGTGAGAGGGGGGCAAAGTTAGCACTGATCCTATCTGCCAGGATGTTGGCAATATCAGTTGGGTCTGTATATGTAGTGTCATTGTGCTGTAACTCAGAGCAGATCTGAGTGTTGCCATTGTGATGCTTGACATAGCTATAGAATGCTTTGTGGTTGTCTTTACAATCAGTGGCAATTTTGTTTTTGTAACTAGCTTTGGAGGATTTTATCAGGGATCACAGCTTCTTACTGAGGATGACCAGGGAGCTCCTCCACTCATGGGTTTTACCCTCTTTTGCAACAGTTTTTTCCTTCTGTTGTGCAGTTTGTTTATGGCAGGGGACCACCAGATTGGCTTCCTTTTCTTGGAGTATAGCGTCTTGCTTCTGTTTGGGATAGCATGATCCATGCACTCATCTAAGTGCTTATAAAGTGCAATTGTGTAGGATTCAGTAGTCGTAACTGTATTGTCCATCTGCATGGGTGTCATGAAGTTCACCACTTCTGTCGTAAGAATCATGAAGTTGTCTTTGAAAATATTTTTTAACATGGTTTCCTTAATGGGGGGTGGGGGCAGAATGTGGATATGTAGGGTAATTAGCTTATGGTCAGATTGGGCCAATGAGGCATTGACTTCAGGTGTAGAACACCAGTCACTCAGGATGAACCAAACCCCGTAACCACCACAAATAACCACAAAGTGAGCTAAATGCTATTCATTGCCAGAGGTCTCAGCCTCCAGATGCACACACTCGAGGCACTTCTCAGTATGGAGAATATTGATATCTGTGCAGTAACAGAAACCTAGTTCAAGGCTCCAGAGAGCACACCAGCACTACCAGGATACTACTCATTTCATACCTTCCAGCATCAGAACCTGGATCATAGCACATAGGGTGGGGATGTATCCATATTCATCAAGGATACCTACACCTCTCTCTACATGCTCTCTACAGGATATGTACCGATAGAATGTTGCACAGCAACGTTCTTCCCACTCCACAGTGGTGGGGCCACAAAAGACCCTTGGCATTCATGCTCTATGAACCTGATGAGTCTGATCTGCAAGGCAATGAAGCAAATCATAATGGAAGTCAACAATAAAGACATTGGGAACTTTCACACAGTTGAGCATACCCAGTTTGGCTTTGTCAAATGCAGATCATGCCTCCTGAACTGGGTGGATTTCTTTGAAACAGTTACCCAGGCTACAGATGATTGAAATGAGCTCCACACAGCCTAGCTATACCTTGCTAAGGCATTTGACACCATTCCCCAGTCAGGTATCCTAGATGAACTCACCAACCTGGGCATGAATCCATACATCACAAGATGGATTGCAAACTGGCTCACAGATAGATCCCACAGATTGAGTTGCTGACTACATGTCAGACTCTACACCAGTAACAACTGGTGTCCCCCAGGGTTCAATCCTGGGGTCCCTCCTGTTTGGTATAGACTTCTCAAAAGTACATGCCAACACAGGAGGGTTGTGGTTGACTAAGTTTGCTGGGAACTGTAAAGTGTTTGCCATAATAGATTCCCCGGATGACACAAATATTCTTCAGAAGGGACTCTGTGAGACAGATGTGTGGTGTCAGAATCAAGGCCTCAAGGTCAATGTGGAAGAATGCATAGTAATCCCCTTTGGTGAAAACAAAGTACCCACAAACTATCACATAGGTGTTACCCCCTTAAAACTGACAAGGTAATAAGGGATCTGGGGACACAAGTAGATAGTCATCTTTTTTATTTGACAACCATGTTGCCAAAGTGATTGGGAAATCCTATGTGGCCCAACTAATCAACAAAGGGTTTGCATCAGAATCAAAAGAGGTAGTGGTGTTTCTCTACTCTTAAGTCATCAGACCCATCATTAAGTACAATGCACCATTTTGGATGTACTCAACTAACCATATCCAGCAGCTGTAGACACCACAGAGGTACCTCACCAAGAGGATTACTGGCCTCAAACAGTTGTGTTATGCAACACATCTGGTAAAACTAAATCTGTTCTCCGTTGAGTACCACCTACTCAGAGGCACACTCTGCCTAACATACAGAGCCATGTCCAACACATAACTGTTGAACATGTTCCATCTACGGATAACAACATTGAGTTGCACTACACACTCCAGGGATATGAACCTCATCACAACAATGAATACAATATGCTGGTGGGACAGAGTACCATCCCAGACACTTGCCTTACTGTGGAACAGAGTCCCAATGTACATCAGACAGAGCCCCTCGCTGACACTCTTCAATAGGAACCTTGATGAGTGGATGGGAAACAGACAATTCATGCCATTCATCACATCCGCAGCCCCACTAGAAAGGGGCTTAGGGTACTAACTATTAGAACTAGGGCTTGGGAGACTACCCAATGCGGTGGTAAAAGCTGCACAACTTGCCTTGGCTAATATATGTCTTCGTGAAGATAGTCTACTACATACCTATGAACCTATGTGACAGGTACATGTCTACAGATAGTAGATGTGTACTTCATTGTACAGTCATGTTGTACAGCAGGCACATGGACCACATACACTGTAATGTTTACAGATACTGGTGGCTGTTAAGTACAGTGGGTGAGATGTGCACCTCTTGTCTTTTGTGCCATTGGGATGTGTGCTGGATGGGACAGTCCTGGATGGCTCACTGTCATGGTCACCCTCTTACACACATCTCTGCCCATCCATCTTTGGCTTATTATACTGTATTCCCCTATATATATATATATATATATATATATATATAAATATATATATATATATATATATATATATATATATATATATATATATATATATATATATATATATAGGTACATAGGTAGGTAATAGGCTATCTGCCTGAAGGCATATATTAGTATGGCCAGAGTGCGCAGCTATCACCACACATGGGGTTAGTTCCCTAGGCCTCTGTGTTGAAGAGCTGATGAAGTGATCCATGGTGTGACAGTTCAGTTTCACATACACTCATCAAGGCTCCTCTGGAAGAGTGCCAGTTAGGGACTCAGCTTAATGTAGGTTGGGAGCCTGTTCCAAAGCAAGGGAAGTCTGTGAATTAGTAATATATCCCTCCAACATGTTCTATTTATTGTTGTGATGATGATATCCCTAGAGCATGTGGCACAGTGAGCTTGGGGTTACTTCAGATAGCGCATGTACATCAGTTCTGCATTGGACATGGCCCTGCCTATTGGGCAGAGATCGCCTGAGTAGACAGTATGCAACAGAGTACAGATTGAGTTAAATTCAGTCTTGTTGCATGGGGAAACTGTTTGAGGCCAGTAATCCTCTTGTTGAAGTACTTCAGTGGTCTTTCCAGCTGCTGAAGGTGCCTAGTCAGATTCATCGCAAGTGTGCTGTGATACTCTCTGATGGGTCTGATGACTGATGAGTAGAAGGAACCTCCTTTGACCTACATGCAAAGACCTTGGGAATTTTTGGGAACACATAGCATGATTTTCTAACCACTTTGTGAATGTGTTTCTGGAAGTAGAGATGCCTATTCACATGTGTCCATAGATCCATTATTATTACCTCCATATTTAGGGTGTTGGCACCTATGTGGTATTTGTATGACTGTAGCTCGAGGCCATAATTTTGACACCACATCTGTCTGACTGAGACACTTTTTAAGGATGTCTCTGTTGTCCCAAACATCGATTATGACAACCTTTTTGCAGTCAACCACAAACTTTGCTAAACATAGACCTCATGTGTTTGACTGTATTTCTGAAAAGTATACACCAGACAGGAGGGGTCCCAGGACTGAGCCATGTGGGACAGCAGTTGTTACCAGCTTGAACAGGAGACCACAGTTCTTACCTTGTGGGATCTATCTGTGCCCCAGTTGGCAATCCATCAAATGACATACGTGTTTATGCACAGGTTGTTGATTTTGTGGATATGACATGTATGTGGGATGTTGGAAAAGGGCTTTTCAAGGTCTATATAGGCCATGTGGAGCTCATTTCATTGATGTATGTCCTGGGTGACTGCCTTGAAAACTGTCTAGCAGGTTTAGGAACCATGATCTACCCCTGACCAAACCAAAATGGGTATGGTTGGGTGTTTGTAGGCTCCCAATAGCTCTGTTTATGAGTTCCATAATGAAGGACTCCATGGCCTTTCAGATCAGGCTTATTAGGCTTATAAGACTAAGGTTCCCATGTCTGTTGTGCACCAACATTTGTGGAGTGTGCCAAACATTGCTGTAATACATTCAACAGTTTCATATCCTGTACAGAGGGTGAGTCTCAACAGACTGTTCAGGTGCAGGGTCTGTTTGTTTTAGAATCCACATATGACACAGCCAGGGGAAACCATGTCATCCCATAGATGCCATGTTTTTAGGTTTGGATAGAGCTGTTTAACCATTGTATATGTGATTTCTGGGTTTTCACAATCGCCAGGTATGGTAATGGGCCCTTTTGTCAGTGAGAGGGGGGTAAGTATGTATGAACCTGTCCGACAAGATGTTGGCAATGTCAGTCATGTACATGTATTCATTTACACTTTGCACTGACTCAGAACATATATGAGTTTACATTGATATTTATAACATAGCAACAGAAAGCTTCATGGTTCTCTATGGACTCTTTTGCAATATTTTTGCCAGAACATGGCTTGGATAATGTTAGGATTGCTCATTGTTTCTTGATGATACTGATCGGAGAGTTATTGATCTTCTTTGCATTTTCACTTTCTTTGAACAACTTAAGTACTTGTAGTACATGTATGTACTGGAGTAAGAACTGCAACTGCCAGATATGTGTGGCCCACTGCTGTACTCAGACATGGCCTAAGTGTGTGAGCATGCCCAGTATGACCTTTCAGTATGTTGTTGACTTACATTTGCTTCATTTCAGTATGTTGTTGACTGACATTTGCTTCGTTTGTTTAAGTGTGTGAGCATGCCCAGTATGACCTTTCAGTATGTTGTTGACTGACATTTGCTTCATTTGTTTGTGTGTGAGCATGTCCAGTATGACCTTTCAATATGTTGCTGACTGAAATTTGTTAAATTTGTTTGTGTGTGAGCATGCCCACTATGGGTATATATACTATGTGTGTGAAAAAGCAAGTTGGTTTTTACTTCAGGGCTCACCATTGTGTTGTACATCAACAGGAAGCACGCTGTGCCTGCTGGGCTTCCATGAGTCAATTTGCATAGACTTATCAACATTTCTACATACAGGGGGGACAGCTATTATTTGTGCATTTCTACCCGGCGGCACACCTGATTGTTACTGTGGGTGTACATAGGATGAGGGGTACACCTGACACTTATACACATTTGTTAGGCCTGCACTGCTATGTCAGGTACTCCATTTCAGTCTGTGCTGTTGCCTATCATACTGGCTTGAGGCATAACACTGTACTACAGACCTTAGCTTCCAATTACACGCATATTAGTTTGTGATTTCATAGCCTACCCAACCCACATCACATTGCCTGGCCTGCTGTTATCTGTCTGCATAGGCCTGGGGGAGGTTACTCATATGCCTCTTCAGAAGGCATGATACATTTGTTTGTGTTTGCGTTTGTGTACAATTGTCCTGCTGGTTGTGACTGTTAGGTTTGTGACCCCCCCAACTGGTATGTGTGAGTGACTTAAGTTGTGTCTGTGCCAGTGAAATGCTGTCATGGCTTAGTGGTTCAGTACTGTGACTATAGTGCACAGTATCCTGAGTTTGAGCCCTGTCACTGCTTTTTATTTTCCTGCTGGGCGGACCTGACTGGTTAAGGAACAGTAAAGCGGGTATGAGCATGTTTACCCAACCTTGCTCGACTTTGCCCGATGTTGTGCTGGTTAGCTCGGTGCACAGCTACGCGCAATTGTATTTAAATATGCTCAATACTGGTAAAATTTGCTTAGCAGTGCTTTATATTGCTTAAAAATGGGACTCATGCCTGCCTATGTCAGATGAACATATTACACTCCCTATACATGTTTGAAAAAAGGTAGTGTCAAGTTCGGCATCCCTTTTACTGTATGCGCAAGTCAGAGAGAGGTGTCATTTCCAGGATTCCTACTGAGTCAGTGTATGTGCTATGTGTTGTCTCTTTGCCAAGGCCAGGGCATATGGGCACGCCTCCTTCTGCCTACTGGGGCAGGCTCAGGTTGTTCCTCCTCCGACTCACGCTGTGCCTGTGCAGGCCTTTGCAATAGTGGGGGGCTGTTTGGCCCTGCCCCATGTTGTTCCTGCTGCAGCTGTTTCTGCAGGATCATATTGTGTAGCATGGCACATACCATGACAATTTGGGTACATGTAGTTGGTGAGTACTGCAAGGCTCCACCAGATGTGTCCAGGCACCGGAACCATGACTTGAGCATCCCAAACACACGCTCAGTTATGTTTCTTGTTTGTGCATGTGCCTCATTATGGAGTTCTTGTTCGAGTGTGTGTGCATTTCTGATGGGTGCCATCAGCCATGGCTCCAGTGCATATCCAGCATCCTCCACTAGGTGACCATCAGGGATGTCCCCATTGGCAAATCTCTGGTACAGCTGTGTCAGATGCCAGATGTGGGAATCATGATCACTTCCAGGGCAGCCAGCACTCACATTCATTATTATGCCCTGGACATTGCACACGACCTGGCAGATGATGGAGGGGAAGGCCTTGTGGTTGATGTAGACCCTACCCCGCTCATCAGGTGGTGTTTTGATGTGTATGTGCATGCAGTCTATTGCACCCACTACCTCAGGGTATTCTGCTATTTGGTGGAAAAGATGCATATTGCTGGCCAATGCCTCACAGGAATTTGGGAAATATACGTGCTCACCGACATGTACTGACATGGCATCCAGGAACTGGTGCAGTACCCTGGATGCTAATGCCTGTGAAATCCCCATCATATCACCATTTGGTCTCTGGAAGGTACCTGTAGCTAGTATTCTTAGGCCAACACATACCTTGGTATCCACTGGAATGGGTTCCCCTCTGTTGTTTCTGTGTGTGAGGCGTGGCCGGCACAGCTCAACAATTTGCTGCAGGAGGTCTCTGTCCACCCTATAGTGCTCCACTATCTCCAGCCCATGTAGCCCCTTGTAGGTTACCCTGGGTCTGTACACTCTTCTCCGTCTCCTCACTGTGGGTTGCTCAGCAGCATTCACAACATCACCACCCTCAGCACCTTGCACATGTTGGTTTATGATAGCAAGAACAGCCCCTAACATTTTGTCTGACTTTAAAGTTTTTAAGCTTTCCCTCTTTGTATACTGCAGTGTTGCAGAGTTCTTGGGAAAAAACAGGGAAGAATGCTGTTTGCAGAGTTTAAAGTGCTGGGCTGGGCTGGGCTGGGCTAGTCTGCTACCTGTGTAATTGGCTGATTCTGATATATTTCACCTGGCAGCTCTGCTGTTTCTCCTTGGTTAACTTCCTACTACTGCTTTACCTTCCTTTTCCCTTTCTGTTTCCACCCAGGGCAGCGCCGCAAAAATTATCGCACACGAGCGCACATGCGTGCACATGCTGTGTGCACGTTTGAAAGAAATTTCAGATATATTCACGGCGTACACCTTTGATTTCTGGTTTTCAAAAAGGACAACTGTAGACACTCCTCTTGCAATCCTGAACAACTCAGGGCAAACACAAGACACTGTGCTCCAATAAGCTTACAGCCTTTCTGACACACCCCCTCATGATGTTACCTATATTCTACTCTACTACTCACCTACTCCTACACTTACACTTTTCGGACATTGCTCACATGCTGGGGAAAATTGGGATTCACTATCCTTATCCCCATTTGCATAGGATTGCCTACTAATGCATGGTTACATCTCTCACACTGAGCTTCGCCCCCTTAGCAACCACTACTCAGTGGCCATGTTGTCTTCAGCCTGCCATTCACCTGCATGGCAGGATAAGCTTTTTAGTGAAAATGGCTATTCTTAAATAATTTTCTGTTTTTTTAAAGTGTCGCACATTTGCGCAGTGCTGCACTATGCTTAAACATTGGAGATCGGGGGAAAAAAAGTTAGATTTTAATAATTTTAAACATTTATAAATGCCAATGGCCTTGTATTTGGCCATTGGCATGCTTCCTCAACTGTATGCATCCTTTATTTGGAGCTGTCATAGCTCCGTTTAGCTATTTGCAGAATGGTACTCCGTTACCAATGGAGTACATTTCTGCAGATAACACTAATCTTCCACGGACAGGTTAGTGTTTCCTGGATTGCAAATTTACCTCAATTAGGTCATTTGCATACCATGACGCTGTCCGTGCAAGAGTAGCTTTAGCAGCTCTCGTGCACGCCCCTGCTGGCTGTACCTGGATCACACGGCAGACATATTGCCTCTGTGAGCTCCTACACTCTTCTTGCACTCCGTGCAAGCTTTCGTAAATCCAGCCCAGTGATTTTAATGCAAAGATATTTAAATAAATGTCAGCCAACCAAGAATATACCTTAATGTGATATTTAATCTGCAAGTGTGAGCATGGGAGATTCCAGACATGACAAGAATAGTCTCACTTCCCTTCTGAGGAGGAATGGAGTGTGTATGTTTGGAGCATAAGTTCTATGTCGGACTCACCAGTGTAGACTAGGCATCAGAAAGAGGGCATGTCTTCACTGGTGCCGGGACATCTAACCATGTCTTATTTAGTGGCATAAGTATGCAAACCCCTTAGTTGTGAAAGAACATACACAAGGCCTGCAAACTGCCTGGATGCCAAATAATATGCACAGGAGAGAGATAGGCTTAAAGGAAAAAGTAATCTTTGAGGATTTGCTCAATCCTCTCATCAAGGAAATGAATGATTGGTAGGATATTTACTTAGGGAGGAACTGTGTGGGCCAGTAGAGTGGCCACAGGAGAAGTTTGATGGTTAGATGAAGACCAGAAGAAAAAGGATAAAGTTGTGGTGAGAACTTGACTATTGTCAGAGATCAAATATTAACTTTGGCAGCATTCCCAATATGTTTGTTAGTAAAAAAGCAGTAAAAAAAATAATTTCTCACAAAACTTACCAGGTTAATTAGCCTTCCACCCCACCCTCAGAACAACACTATCAAAATTAAACTAACATCACGCAGACACACTCATATCCAGCCTCCTTTACTTCACACCTTGCCCTAAACAGGTTAAGGAGTTACCCATATTAATTCCAGTAAAATAAACCATTCTTAATCAATGATGGGGCATTTCTCTTGTTCACCTGTCTATACATAAATATCCCCACCCGTTACAGGCCTCACAATTAAGCAGGGAGAAGTCCTCATCTTCTACATATAATATAAGCATATATTAATATACTATATTTGTATATACACCAAACTTCAGTATTTTGAAATTCAGCATTATAAGCTTTCAATATAATGAGACTCAGTCAAATGAATTTTCGGTATTTTAAAAATTAGGTATTGTTGTCTCAGTCAAATGAAATGAAGTATTTTGAGTTTTCAGATGTGAAGTACACACATATAGATATATATATATATATATATATATATATATATATATATATATATATATATACATATATATATATATATCTATATATATATATATATATATATATATATATATATAGGGTTTGTGTTATAAGAACGAATGCTCAAACTCTCGAACGGTCACATGAGCGAATATTTAAAAACTCAAAATTGCTATTGTGGGGGGCTGTGCCCCACCCCCCCCGCTAAATATATATTCCAACTGCAAGATCACACTACAGTGAGGAAAGGGCAAATATTTTGATCTTCACTGTAGTGCAAAAAAAATATATAACAAAATCGAGTTTTTAAATATTTGCTCATGTGAGCGTTCGAGAGTTTGATCTTTCATTCTTATAACATAGACCCTATAGATATATATATATATATATATATATATATATATATATATATATATATATAGATATATATATATATATATATATATATATACACACACACACACACACACACATATATTTATCCATATATATCTATAGATATGTAGATATATGCATGTGTATGTGTATAAATGGTTCACCCCCCCAAACCATTCATTGAGTAGGGGTACTTTGTGGTGTAGCTTGACTGAGTGACAATTTGATCATGCACAGCAAACTGGAGACAGTGAGAATATGAAACAGTGTGAGTGAGGCAGTGGGAATATGAAACAGTATGGGTAACAATGTTAACTCTTATCTTTACTGTCGTGTGCCCTTAGAGTCAGTACAATAGAGATGCAGGATCTGCATTTCATTAAGGTTTGATGATGGTATTGTCAATGAATTGGGATGAACATAACTGCTGTCAAGAAAATTGTTGCGTATGAATTGCTTTATATACATGTGTGTGTGTGTGTTTGTGTGTGTGTGTGTGTGTGTGTGTGTGTGTGTGTGTGTGTGTGTGTGTGTGTGTGTGAAGTTAAACTGTTGTATTAAGTGTAAAGTTTGATCTGTCTTTTATATTAAAAATATGTATCTCTTACAAAATACCTAATGTCATCTTAAAGATATGTTGTTTATAAATTGAAAACATGTTGGTTCTACCTTTCTTTTAAACAATGTTTTATTATTACACTACTTCATGGTTATGATAATTCACATATTTTTCTAATCTGTTTTTAAACTAATCTATAGTTTTCTTTACTAGACCCACTTTGTATTTACCTTTTCTCACCTTTTGCAGTATACATTAGAGTTAACGATCTTCTACCATCCACTTTCTTGTTTATTATCATTCCAATAACATTTAGCCTTGTAGTATTAATGAATGATACTGTTTTAGAACCAATGGAATTGGCCACAAAGCAACCAACAGTAACCTATTCAATGAATCCACCTTGGCATCCACACCAGATACTGAAATAACAGTGGTCATCAGACAAACAGATATACAGAAGTTGAGCAAATATTTTGTGTTCTGTATTCTACCCTGCTGACTGCTAGTTCCTCCCCACAGAAAGGTTTCACATCTAAGCAAGCAGCTGCTGTTTAGTCCAAGACCAAAGAAGTGTCATAATTAACAGACGAAACTGTAAACAGTAACTCAAGTTAGGACTAATCCATTTATTTAACACAGTACCAAAAGTGTTTTAATGGTGCATGAAAGCTCAATAATTTGTAACGCAATAACCAAGGAAGCTGCACCTGAAAGTTTACTAAGTAATATATTACACAAAATATGTGTTCAAAAGACCATTGTAGTATTCATCAGTGCCTCATCACCTGCTCCATGTATTATTATTGCACATACTCTATTATCCTGGAAGAATTTCCTAGTAGTTTTCAAGAGTGTGAGAGAGGAATTGCAATGCTATCTGAGATGATGTTTCTAGCAGCTTTTTGGACAGTTTTAGTCTCACTGTGTTCCTAATCAACATATGAGCATTAGCAGTGTTGCTGTTACCCAACATTCATGCAAGGGCACTGCAGTAAACCTGCTGGTAGAACTCCTGCATCTGTGCTGTTCATGGTAAGAAAGAGCTTTAGCACTGCTCCAATTTCATCTTCTGTGGCAAATTAAATAAGAGCCTTTGCATTGCTTCTGGTCTTGTGCACATGGTGCAGAGAGATAAAGTCTTTACTGCACCCCTTGATGACCTGTATACGAATAATGGCAGGGTCACTAGAGGGACTAGATGGGAGGAAAATGGGAGTGAGAAACTGTTTCCTGTTCATCTGTGCTCCAGGGAGGCAAGCTGCCCAAGCTCACTACAACAGCATTAGGAGTTTGGTGAGCTATAAGCAATATATACCTCTTAGTTTGGAGGTATCACATGTGTGGAAGAGTGCAAGCACTTCTCAAATGCAGCAACTTGACAGCTTGCAAAGCTGCCATGGGTTAGAAAGGTGCTAAGGGCACAATCCCTGGCAACAGTATGGGGTAGGAGGATGGTAAAGGCATCCCTGGCAGCAGTATGACATTGCACCAGCATCATCATTGTCCTCACTGGCCTTGGATGTATTTAGATTGAGGTCAGGTTAGGCTAAGGCAGGTCCAGTGGAGCTGGTGGCAGTTGATGATCCGTTTGGGGGAGATGGACAAAAAAAAGAGCTTTTGCTACTCTGTCTTTTCACTGCAGGACATTCTATTTTAACTGCTGCACTGCATTTCCAATAGATATATTTCACCCTTCACCTTTGCAGAATCCTACATAATAACTATTGTACATTTCCTCCCGTCTTTGATTACAGATTCTCAGGTATTTATTACAATATTTCATCTCATACTTTTAACTGTAGTGCCATAGGTGAGAGCTGTTGCACTTCCTCTTCTAACTTTTTTAAAGTGTCTTAGGTGAGAGTCATTATACTGTATCTGCTACTATGAAAGTTAATGCTCCATGTGCTACTTTTTCACTATATTACCAAATTCTCTGTCTGTAGTAACACCACTGTATAGCTTTTGCTACCCCTTCTACACTTAGTTGTAGCATCTTAGGTAACAGCTAAGGTGTAGTTTGTACCTTCCTCTGATCTCCATCAACACTCAATGTAATAACTAAAATTTATTTTGTATTATCCCATGTGTCTGCTTGTATCAGAAGGTAGTTGTCTGACCATTTAATTCAACAAATCTAAATACATTTGGTCTGTCACCCAACTCTAAAATGGATGCAGAAATGGCCATAACATTCTAACTGCAATTTACACATTAAAATGAAAAAAATACTCAGCAATGGAAAATGTTTGACTTATGACAGCTATTTACAGATCTATACAAAACTTTTGAAAGCATTAACCAAAAACTCCTACTACAAACATTTAGGAATACCAGCTTTAGAATGAACACTCTTTATTTTTTTCAGCAGCTACTTCTCAGAAAAAACTTTGTAGTATATCATAACTGATATGAACACTTTTAAAGTAGGAGTTCCTTTATGCTAGCCCAATATTATTTACATCATTTACTAACAAAATACACTCAGTTAGTCCACCTTCTAGAACCACCCTCTATGAAAATGATGTTATTCTTCATGGGGGGAGGTCTCTCCTCTACAGTTATACATAAATACCTATAAAAAGTCTTCTAAGACCTCTGAAATTGGCTGACTAAACCAGACTTATGCCATTTCCAAAATGACAATTATTACCTTTGGCAGCCATTCAAAGCTTTCTAAATCAACCATAACAGATTGTAAACATCTAAAATTAAACCAATTCACTCTGTCAACAATTCCACATGTCTTGTCCTCACAGTAGTCTCCATTGTAACTTTTAAAACCACAATGACACACGTCTACAACTCCATCTGTTACCACCTTATTAATGAAGCTGGAAGAGCTATTGCAAATAAATCCCTCATTTGTAGAGCCAAATATGTCCTACTTGTTGTTTCCAACCACTCATATAACTTCTACCATGTAACATCCAGTGTATACAAACAGCAGTAAGTCCAATATTTAGTTTCATCAGTATAAATACTACTTTGGGTCTCCCTTGAAAAGGGGTTACTAGCCTGACAGCACTAATTCAGTCTCAGTCTCTCCCCTCATTTCCAAAATCACTGCGCCTCCAACCACAAAGGTAACTGTTTACCTATAGCTATCTACTCTGTTTAATTACTTTCCACCTGTACTTCTAACATTTTGCAATAAAAATGTATGGCCCTCTCACAGGTATATATCAAGTCAACCCCTTACTTACTTAGAAATCAAGGGGACAATTTGTTGGATTCAATAAAGCCTACATGGTAGTGTATTGATTTGTATTCAGTAAGCAGATCTGCACACCATGTACAGGCACACAAACCTGTTAAACTTCATCATGGCATGCTAATTACAGCATAAGCAGCTGAATTGTATGCTAATCAACCAATCCAAGATGGAAGAGCTGTTCAACAAGCTATAAAGCAATGGTTTGCATGCAGTGCAGATTTTGGCCTCAAATTCAAAAACCTACTGGAATACAGCCACGGAAACTACTTTACATGGAAAGACTGTTAGGGCTGCCACTACTCTTCTGCATGTGCATGTGCAACAGGCTCAGCTCTGTGCTGCTGCTGCTGCTGCTGCTGCTAATAGACTTAAGCCAAGAAGGAAAAGGGTATTTAGGCTCTATTTAACCTTTCCTGGTCTGCATGAGGTGGAAATAGTAGATCGCTAAAGGGTGGATAGAGACATGCTACAGGAACTCTGCAACCTATCTTCCTCAACTGAGAGCAAGGGCAAACTGGGGGGAACCAATGCATGTAGAGACTAAGAGACTAAGATATCTGTTGCACTTAGAATTCTAGCTACAGGAACCTTTCAGAGACAAACAGAGGACATGCTGGGGGTGTCAGAGGCATCAACATCCAGGATCCCACATCAGGTCCTGAATACTGTGCTACAGCATGCTCGTGACTGCATACATTTTACCCATACCCCCAGGACAGGGCTATAACTATGCAGGATTTATACCTCCATAGCACACTTCTGATGTCCTGGGTGCCATAGACTGCATGCACATTGAGATCAAAGTACCACCCAGAGAACAGGGAAAGGTCTACATAAACAGAAAGGGCTTCCACTCCATTAACTGTCAGGTCATGTGCAATGTTAAGGGAATCCTCCTGAATGTGTGCACTGGCAACCCCAGCAGTTACCATGACTCCCATATTTTGTACAACTCTAAGCTCTACCAGAGGTTTTCTAGGGGTGACATCCCACAAGGTCATTTATTTATTGATGCAGGGTATGCACTTGAACCATGGCTGATGACAACCAGCAGAAATGTACATACATCCATTGAAGAATCACACAGAGTGTGTGTCTGGGTTGCTGAAGTCATGGTTCTGGTGCCTAGATACAACTGGGGGGATCTGCAGCAAGATTTCAGTACCTGTGCTAAAATTTTCACCATCTGTGCTATCCTTCACAATATTATCCTGAGAAAACAGCTTCAACAGGAGGGGCACACATCCCACCACCACTGACAAGGTCACCACAGCTGCAAGCAGGTGAAGGGGACTCAGAGGGGGAACCACCTGCCCGTTTGGGTGTAGGTAGACATAAGTGTACACAATATGCCCTCACCCTGGCCAAGAGACAACAGATAACAGACATGTTGATCATCTAAATGGTACAACTTTCATCCTTTGCACATACATTGAATGTGATAATAAGCAAAAATCACAGAAAAAAATAATACTGCAGTAAAAATTAAATCAACTTCTATGACAGCAAGCTAACACTAGTCCTACTATCACAGATGGTACAGCAATACAGACACTCATTACACCCACCCCACACATACAGATACATGTATATAATTGACAAACGGTCATCAATAAGCCAAAAAAACCTTTTTTGCTTGCCATGTGCAGATGACTCCACACTTTGCAGGGTGAATAGTTCTTTATACTGACAATAGGCATTGAATTTGTCTTATACATCTCTTACTGTGGACAACAGTTCGTCACAATATGAACACATGTGCATCAACAGTTTCATCCATGCTGATCACAAAATGTGTGTGTGTGTGTGTGTGTGTGTGTGTGTGTGTGTGTGTGTGTGTGTGTGTGTGTGTGTGTGTCTGTGTGACTAAAAGTATTTAATGTATTACACTATATTGAGAAACAGGTGCATGTATGTCTCAGTTCTGCAACATGCATTCTTGACAGCATATTGCATATAATTTAATAACATGCCTTTTAATGTGTATTTACACATTGGAACCAAAACAGAAAATCCAGTGTCATTGATCAAGTCTCACAGAGAGCAAACATTTTTAGAGCTATACATGCCTAAACAGTCATTTCATACATGCCTTCCAACATATGCTCATCTGCTGCAGTACAGAAGTCACACTTGTGCCTTGGGACTTGCATTAAGAAATGTGTTCTCTAGCTTGTGTAAGTAGTTAGATAGGGGATTTAATCTCACTACAGTCAACTTGTGTGCCTAAGTGTGCCTATGCATAGTCAGAAGTGTACGAGTCTATATCATACATAGTCAGAAGTATATGAGTCTGTATCTTAACTGTCATTCATCAAGTCTCATGGAGAACAACAATTGTTATAGTCTTACATGCCTACACATCTATTTCATACAGGCCTCACATCACCTTCTCCCAAGCATACACTGATGATGTAATCTTCTATAAAGCGTTCTGCAACAGTGTAAAAGTCAGACTTGTGCCATGATGCTTGTGTTAAGTACTGAGTTTTGTAGATAGTTACTGTAGGTAGAAGTTCTAGTTTGTGGGTGTGTGTGTTTTAGAAATCCATGTGAGATACTCCTACTACCATGTTCTTCACAGTAGACACTGATGATGTTATCTGCTATAAAGTGCTGTCTAACACTATGAAAGTCAGATTTGTGCTGTGGATCATGCTTGAAGTAGTTGTGTAGATAGGTAAGTAGTGGTTCTAGTCTCACTCTGGTCAGTTTTTGTGTTCAGGTAATTCTCATTCTAAAGGTGATTTTAGAACACCATGTAAGACACATCTACTCCAATTTTCTTCTTACCAGATATTGATGATGTCACTATAAAGTGTTGTCTGACAGTATGAAAGTCAGATGTGTGCTGTGGCACTTGTATAAAGTAGTATCTTCCTAAGATAGCTAGGTAGGGGTTCGAGTCTCACTCTGGTCAACTGGTGTGTGTTCATCCAAATAATATTTTAGAGACAATTATACACCAAGATGTGACTCCATATATATGTCAGACACTCCTTCAAATATCTTCTTCTCAGCATACAGTGCTGCTATCATCCTCTATAAAATGCACCTTCACACTGTTAAAATCAGACGTGTGGTGGTGCTAGCCTTACATTGTTTGGAATCCATCTTCTATATCTACACAGGTTTATTGTGCAAATCCGAACTCAGTCAGTTGGTTGTGTGTGTTGGTGGTGCATTTTGGTAATTGTATGATCTTTTGAATCTCCTTTTATTTGACTCCCATTCAGGAGAACCATTACCATAGCCTCATGAAGCCAAAACCCACCTTTCCCATTTGTTAATATAAAATCTTTTCTGCAAAAGATTGGAGGATGTCATCATCTCAAAAGATGCATACACACATCGTGAAGTAGAGTCTTTCCATGACCCACAGCAAGCCATCTCCAGACCACTGGATGCGTGATTGCTTATTCTCTTATGGTGTGTTGCACATGTCACATATGGACAGAGGTAGTATGTAATACAACCAAACATATACACACATACCCTTATTATCTTCTATCCTATAGATATTGCAATTTTTTTAAATACCATAATAATGCATAGAATTTTATGTGATGTTGGCCCTTAGCCTACTAATCTCCTCTGACCCCATGAGCACTGCACATCAATGTTGCTGTCATCTACATGTGTTATGTACAGATGTGGATATATGATAGCCCTACAACAGTGCATTCCAATCTGTAGTTTGAGGTAATGTATTGATGTCTGCTGCTGCCATTTGATTACATGTTCCTTACATAACAACTGTAGCAATATGCCTCCTGAAAACTGCTGAGATGGGATGATGCTATGTATGTTGTTTCCGTACTAATGCATGTTTTATTGTGGAGTATACCAGCATTCTAGCTAATTGTCATTCAACCATCACAGTGACACTTGCAGTATGGCATGGGCATGCATGTATTTCATTAAATGCTCTGTGAGCTACATCAGTATAATGTCATACTGTTTACTTGGGCACAAACATGTTGTTTCATCCTCATATTGTAATACTGTCATATACACAAAATTATAAGTAGTCCAGATTCAGTTGCAACCTTTGTGAATTAATTGTTTGCACAATTGTGTTGCTATTCACAAGGACTATTGAGGTTGTCCCCAGCAGCTTTGTGTGACTGATAGCACTTGTGTCAGTAACTGTTTTACATGAATGACATCCACTTAATTTGTAATGTGTCCATATATGGTATTAGGACAATCAAACACAGCTTTACAGTGAAAAACATATATGCATATGATGTGCAATTGATGTAATTCCGTGACATAGGTAGAGTTGTATGACTGTGTGAAGATTTCCACTGTGTGGTATGTGATGCATACCCAAGGCTGCATTTGGAGATATTGTCAAAAATAATTTTCTACACAGGTACAAAATGATATGAGGAATAAACAACTAAGCACAGACCTGTTTGTGGATGGCATCACACACATTCAACCGTACGAAACAGACAATCTGCTTGCTGACAGATTGGATCAAACTTCAACCCTCTGTCCATACTGGAGATCACTCAAAGTATACATGAAAAATTTACTCAGCTTATTTTCTCAAGACATCAGTTATCTGGGCACTCTCTAAGGCTAAAACATGACATCAATGGGTCCCGACAACATCCCTGGTTGCTTTTTCAATAACTTGCAACCTGAAATAGCAGACACAGTTGGATCCCTAGTTAACAACAGCCTCCAGATAGGCTGTGTTCTGGTGTACAGCAACAGTCATCCATCTGAACAAGGGGGCTCATCAACTGATTCACAGAATTATATCCCTGTAAGCCTCACTCACCACATCTGTGCAACAATCAAAGGAATCTTTATGGACCTTATCAAAAAAGGCACAGGTAATCTCATGAATGTGTACCCAATACATTTTTAATTCCTTAAGGATACCTTGTGTCTGTTATATCTGATTGATTTCTTCAAGAAAGTCACCAAGAGAATGGATGAGGAAAAGATTGTGCATCCCACCTAACTAGCCCTGGCTAAGGCATTTGATACAAATTCACGCACAGATACAACAGATAAACTCTCTCAACTGGCCATAAATACATACATCAACAGGTGAGTAATCAAATGGATCACTGACAGAACATGTACTATCGGAGTGTGTGAATTCACTACTAGCAAGAGGTCAGTAACCAGGGCTCTGTACTATGCCCTTTCTAGTTCAGTAGTTACTTCCCAGAAGTCAAGACAAACTTAGACAGCCTTTGTATTGCCATCATTGTAAGTAACTGCAAAATATGGACAATCATTGAATCAATGAACACTACTGATATACTGAATAAACTATTAAGGCACAAAAATCAGTTGTGGCACAGGCATGGAAACACAATAAATGAACACACAAGCATAATTATTTCCTTTTAAAAAGCAAATACCCATGTTATTTACAATAGAGACAGCACACCTCTATGAGTACACCTAATAGTATGTGATCTGGGTATTCAGTTACTTAGTAATTGGAATGTAGACCACCATGTGCCCACAGAAGTGTCAAATCCCTTGTATGTGGTACAACTCAGAAGTATGGGTAGACCATCCATAAGAAAGGACATCATCATGCCATTGTACTCAGCCCTCATCACACTGATAATTGAGTACAATGCACACTTTTGCATGTACCTCACAACACATCTTCAATAGCTGCAGCAATCCCTGAATTTTTTCACAATGAAGATACATGATGTAAGCAGGAAGTCATATGCAGAACGATTGGAAGCTCTATCACTGTATTATATCTGCAACAGACTACTAAGGGTCGATCTGTGTTTGGCCTACAGGGCACCCTACAATCTGTCCTTGATGGCAATGTTACACATTAACACAAACTGCACAAGGGTCACTTATTCCAGGGATGTTAACCTAGCCTCTCACATAATAAATCATGTTGGAGCGATATATACATTTCTCAGACACTATCCCTTCTCAGGAACATGCTTGCCATTCACATGAAACAAAGACCTGTCCTGACCTTCTTCAAGCACAACATAGATACATTTATGGTTAATTATGATTGTACTCCTGGTGTTGTGCCATGTCCCTCATGGATAGAGGCAGTTGATATTAGATAACATAGAATAATCATATCCCTGTGTGAACATTGTTCACATAGCTATTGAAAATTGTGTAAGTCTCATTAACTATGGATAGGCTTTTATGGGATCTTGGGACTTTAGCCTAGTACTCTCCAATGCATTTATAAACCTATGGAGTTCAATTGTATCCTTGGTACAGCTATAGTGTGACTGTCCAGCGTTACGGATGTGCCAGTATATCACATCAGTATTACCACTTAATAGAGTGCATGAACGCATATGCATGCATATCAAAATTTCATGGTAGTATAACATTTTCTATGGCAATGTCAAGGTGACAGTGATCATGAAGCATATGTCTTGGCTGGGTCCCCTTCAAAACAATGACTCTCCACAATATTGAATCTGATTTCATTGAGACAACTTTGCTGAATTGTCATTATATTGTACTCCTGGAACAACATAAACTAATCCTGGGAAAAGAGCCACTTGGCCCCTCTGGTGAACCTTGCCCTTTCTCCACTGTAGTCTCATCGCAGAGTTGGTATATTTAGTTAGGGTGTGTGTGTGGGGTGGGGGGGGCTCGCATTGGGGGTATGGGGGTGAAGCCTCCCACTTGGATGGTTTTCTTGTTTTGCTGTTTGTTGTTTTGTCCTTGTGGTTGAGTGTTTGTTTACCCAGGGTCAGTTTTCATTGTTCTGGGAATTCAATATAATGCAGATTTGGTGAAGTCATCTCAATGAATCCAAATTCGATATTGTGGAGATTTGATGTTTTGAAGTGGATACATCTTGGGTTTGACGTGTGTTGATAGAAAGAGCACTCAATGTATTGTTTGCTATGTGAACAATATTGCAGTATCGCAGTAACAGCTTTCTGGCTCATTGAAGCTAAAGTTTGCAGTGCTGGAGTTTCTATGCACATGAACATAACTGATGCATTGCCATGAGTCTCACATAGTGCTATGCCATTCATTATGAGGGATTATTTCTGAAATCACACATCAGTTACAGATGTTGCAGACAATATCCATTGTTATTACATGTAGCAGATGAATGCAATGCATAGCTGTGTGTCAGGAATCCATTCATATTAGTGTGTTGTTTTTAACTGTTATTATCTATATGGCCAATACCTATGTCATCCAGGGATGCTTTACCAAGTGTATCACTTGTGCCACAGTGCTCTCCCACACATCTTGTTGTCCATACATAAGAATTCTTTGTGATGCATAACCATTAGGAGTTGACAGTGCAGACTTCTCTTCAAGGTGTTCTACAAGATGCATATGTGACACATTATTCTGTGATGCATCCAGTAAATACACAACTCATTGAGAACACTGATGGCACATGTTACATTCTTGATGGTGTTGATTGTGGGTTATGTGTCATGCAAACCTCTCATCTCAATTGCTTCTAATTTAAACTACAGGTCATAGGATCATAGGATCATAGGAAGTTACTAGGCTAATGGCCCTAGAGCTCTTACAAGCATAGCCAAGTTCTACCCTTATTTCCATGATTAACACCTAATGCCTGTGTCCAAGAGGGACACAGGTGGAATCCCCAAGGTAAATTTGCACTTACCATCCAATCATCCAGATTACATTTGAAGAGGGCCATTGATGTGCACTGTTTGACATGAAGCTGGGCGTCTGTTCCAAAGGTGTGTTAATGTCTGGGAGACAAATCTGATCCTCCAGCAGGTTCTATTAATGTCACATACCAGGTTAAGGTCTTTAGAGCAAGTAATCCGTGTACCATTTGACTTGTGGATATGCAGCATTTCCAATAAAGCAGGGTCAGAGATTGTCTTATATGCAAGGCAGAGATTGTCTCTGAGTAGTCTGCATGAAACAGAATAAAGTGATAGTGATTTCAGATGATCCATATAGACAGATGCTGAAGACATTGAATTTTCCTTGTGAGGAACCTTTGTGGTTTCTCCAATTGCTGGAGGTGCTTGGAAATGTACATACCAAAAGGGCCATTGCACTCAGTTATTGTGATGAGGGAAGAGTACAGGGAGGTTATAACTTCTTTTTTTTCTGGAGGCAATGCCCTTACTTATGGGATGATCAGTATAGAATGCCCTTCTTACCACTGTGAAGACATGGTGATCAAAGGTAAGATTGCTGTCAACCTGTGTGCCCAGGTCTCTCACCAATGAGTGCATATTTAGGGTGCTGCTATTGATGTGGTAGCTAGCAGGAACATTGTTTTTACTGAAAGTGATGATAATACATTTTTTTTGCATTGAGTTTAAGACTATGACTTTAGCATCAATCATTTGTTTGTATAAGACCCTCTTGTAGGACATTGACATCATCTATGACTGCTGCCAGTTTGCAGTCATCAGCAAACTTTCTCACCCACAGATGTTTAGTTTTTGCTTGTACTTCAGAGAAATAGATTCCAAACAGTAGAGATCCCAGGTCTGATCCCTGTTCCTACAAGCTACAGGTCTACTGTCAGAGATGGATTCCCCTATTTTAACTATATGTGTTCCATCAGTGAGCCAGTTAGTGATCCATCTAACGATATAAGGGTTGACGCCTAGTTGGGTGTGTTTGTCAATGATGTCTGAGTGGGGGATAGTGTCAAAACCCTTGGCTAAGTCGAGGTAGGCTGTATGTACAGATTTCCCCTCATCCGGGGCCATGGTGAATGTCTCAAATAAGTCCACCAGGTTCAACAGGCATGATCTCCCTATGACAAAACCAAACTGAATAGGGTCAAGTGTTTGGAGATTACCTACATCTTTGTTGATAATGTCCATGATGATTCACTTCATGGCCTTGCAGATAAGGCTAGTCAGGCTAATAGGTCTATAGTTCTCAGTGTCAGTGGAAGCAACACCTTTGTGGAAGGCTATAACAGTGGCTGTTTTCCATTTAGTTAGGACAAAATCGGTGCTTATACTATGAATGAAAAGAGTACCAATGATGTTGCTAATTCTTGTTGAAGCCCATATAGGACACTTCCTGGGATGTTATCAGGTACTATAGATGCTGTGTTTTTGGCCTTAGAGAGGGCATTTATAACCTGCTCTTTAAAGATACAAGGTAGGGGACAGGTGGTAGGGATGTCATGTGGTATGTGTAGCAGGGAAAGGGGAGTGAAGCTTTCATGGAACCTGTTGGCCAACAGGTTAGCTATATCCACTGGCTCAATATATGTGGTATCATTAACTACCAGTTTGGCACAGATCTGGGCCTTTCCTTTTAAGTTGTATAGAGGTTCATAGGTGTGTACTAGGCTAATGGCCCTAGAGCCTTTACAAGACTAGCTCATAGGATTACTCTGGCATCGTGCCACCCAACCTTATTCCCCAGTGCCTCTGTTGAGTAGAGCCACTGGAGTGATCCCTGGGGTGAATTTTCTATTTTCCATCCACTCATTAAGATTTCTCTTGAAGAGGGCCGATGAGATGCTCTGCTTGACATGTATGGGAAGTCTATTCCGTAGCATGGGCAGTCTCTGGGTTATGAACCTGTCCCTCCAGCATGTTCTGTTGATTGTGGTAATGAGGTTGAGGTCTCTGGAGCATGTGGTGCAGTGAGATTGGGATTTCGTTAGATGTAGCATTTCTAACAGAGCTGGGTCAAACATGGCTTTGTAAGTCAAGCAGAGATCACCTCTAAGTAGGTCATATGAGACAGAGAATAGTTGGAGGTTTTTGAGTATGTCCATATAGGACAAGTCTTTAAGACCTAGGATCCTCTTTGTGAGGTACATTTGTGGCCTCTCCAATTGTTGCAGGTGTCTAGTGAGGTACATGCCAAATGGGTCATTGTACTCAATGATTGGCCTAATGAGGGAAGAGTAGATGGAGACAATGACTTCTTTCTTCCTGGATGCAAAACCCTTAGTAATGAGATGTGCCACATAGAAGGACTTTCTGACCAAAGTGGCAATGTGCTGGTCAAAATCAGGATGTTGTCAACCTGTGTTCCCAGATCTCTTATAATGCCTTCTGTGTTCAGTGGACTACCATTGATATGGTAATTCAAGGGAACCAGGTTTTTCCCAAGGGGGATGATGATACATTTTTTGACATTGAGAGTAAGGCCATGGTTCTGACACCAGTTGTTGGTCTCAATTAGGCCTTCCTATAGGATGTCAACATCACTTTAGGAGTTAATAATAGCTCCCAACTTGCAATTGTCTGCAATCTTTGTCAGCCAGAGTCCCTTCGTATTGGCCTGGACTTCAGAGAAGTAAATACCAAACAGGAGAGGATCCAGGACCGAACCTTGTGGGACTCCATTCATGACTGGTCTGCAGTCTGACTTTGAGTCAGCTACTTTCACACTCCAGGTTCCATCTGCAAGTCAGTTTGTAACCCACTTAGTGATATAGTGGTTGAAGCCTAGCTTAGTGAATTTTTCTATGATTCCTGAGTGCGGAATTGTATAAAAGGTCTTGGCCAGGTCAAGATAGGCTGTATGAAGCACCTTGCCTTCATCCACATCTCTGGTGACTGACTCAAAGAAGTTGACCAATTTGAGCAGGCATGATCTACCCTTCACAAAACCAAACTGTGTAGGATCCAGAGTTTGGAGATTCCCTATAGCCTTGTTTATTAGGTCCATGATGACGCATTCCATACTTTGCATATCAGACTCGTCAGGCTAATGGGGTGATAGTTCCCAGGGTCTGTAGTCATTCCTTCTTTGTGAAGAGGGATGATTGTAGCAGTGCACCATTTGGTAGAGACAAAGCCTGAGGTGAGGCTGTGATTGAAAAGAGCACACAGGTGAGGTGCCAGTTTACTCTGTAGTTCATGTAGAACACAGCCAGGGATATGGTCAGGTCCCATAGAAGCTGTATTCTTGGCCTTGGACAGTGCTGTTTTAACATGTGCAGCAGTAATACTGGGTGTCTGGCAATCTACTGGTATTGTGATTGGTCCTTTGGAGGGAAGATGGGTAAAGTTGGCACTGAAGCTGTTGGCCAGTATGTTGGCAATATCTGTTGGCTCAGTATAGGCTGTACCATTGCAAAGTAGCTCAGAGCAAATCTGGGTATTGCCGTGGAGATTCTTTATATAACTATAGAAGGCCTTGTGGTAGTCTTTACTATCTGCTGCAATTCTGTTTTCTTAGCTAGCTTTAGAGGATTTGATGAAGGATTTCAGCTTTTTGTTGAGGCTGATAAGGGAGTTTTTCCAGTCTTGGGACTTTACCTTATTCCACATCAGTTTCCTCATTCTGTTGTAGAGTTTGTTTATGGCAGGGAACCACCAGAATGGCCTCCTTTTTTTTAGAGGACAGCATCTTGTTTTTATTGGGTATGGCGAGATCCATGCATTTGTGTACATGTTCATACAGTGCATTGGTGTATGATTCGCTGGTCATGCAACTATTCTCCATTTGCATGGGTGCCGTGAAGTTAGCCACCTCTGTTTTAGGAGCCCAGAGTTAGCTTTGGAGAAGTTTTTCATGATGGTTACCTTTTATGGGGGGGGGGGGGGTGGAGGTGGGAGGGATGTGGATTTCCAAGATGATTAGTTTGTGGTCAGATCTAACCAGGGAGGAGTTGACTATTGGTGTAGAGCAACCGTCACCCATGTTAGTAATGACCAGGTCAAGAATGTTGCTACTTCTAGTGGGGGTAAGAATGGGCTGAACCAGGGCATTGGAATTAATGAATTCCAGGAAACATTGGGCAAGTGTATTGGTACATGAGTAGTTTTCCTAGTTAATGGATGGGTACTTGAAGTTGCCCAGTATTAGAGTGTTAGGTTGGACCCTAATATTCTCCAGGGTGCTTAAAAACGTGGAGTGTGAGGTACATTGTATGTATGTAACTGAAGAACAGCTTATGGTTGTTCTTAGTTGAGGTAGAAAATTTGCATTCATTGTTTGCTTTGGAGGACTTCACAAGAAGTTTTATTTGCTTATTTAAGCTGAGGAGTGAGTGCCTCCAGTTTAGGGCTCGCTCCCTCTTACTCTTAGGCAGCAATTTCTTCCTCTTATTATAAAGCCTGATAATGACAGTTGTCCACCAGGCAGGTTTGCTCTTCCTTGAGGAGCTTGTTTTGGTCCTATCAGGCATGGCCTAGTCAGTGCAGTTATACAGGTGTTTGTATAAAGCATTGGTGTAGAACTCAGCATAGTTGCCAATTTCATCTGGGGGAGATGCAGTGAAGCTAGTTATACTATCCCATAAGAGGTTATAATCTGCTTTGGAGAAGTTTTTTAGGTTAATTGCTGTGGGGAGGGTGATATTTACTTTGAATGAGACTGATTTGTGGTCAGATCTCACCAGGGAAGACCTCACAGTGGGTGTGCTACTGTGGTCCCCCATATTGGTAAGCACCAGATCCAGAAAGTTTTCACCCCTTGTGGAGGTCTCAACCAGCTGGTCCACGGTATTGAATTTAATGAAGTAATGGAACTTTGCAACACTGCTCCTCTTAACAACTCCAAAAAGTGGTCATTTTTGAGGAAGGTGTGTACAAGTATGTTCTGCAAAACTTGAATAATAAGTTATAATAACATATTTTATGTCAATGTCACAGATTAATGGTGGCATTATTTTAAAATTTCCCAGGATTGTGCTTGCTTCTTTATAATGTTGTCCATAATCCTGTTGTAATGTCTCCCTGATTGGTTGAGAGCTGTGCTGACATTTCACTCATATTCAAGCATCTCATTTTGTACACTTTTACACTATGCACATACCTCCTATTGTATATACCATCCTTATTGAATGCACTCTTCAGTGATTATGTCAAGATGTTTATGTCATAGCCAACCATCTCCATTTTTATGTAACCTTGTGTGACATTGACATAGTATACTATAATGTGTGATGATATACATGTACTCACAGAGGAGGCATAACCAGCATTACGTACTGTGCTATGTATATATGTGATTAATGATATGCTACTGACTTGTCTTTGGAGTGTATGTACATTGACATGCCCTTATCTGATTTACATCACCATGTTTCACGTGTCTTCTTCCTCTTTCTTCATTCCTAACATTCATGTTGTGGCCTTTTTCAATATGCATACTTGTCCAGACTAGTGTATCTATATTGAATTCTATGTACCCTTGATAATCACCACAGATACTTTATTACAGTATGCCAGAAACATGTTGCAGTTTACACTTCACTGAGTACAGTTTTCTATAATGTGATACTACTGCACTTATTGCACTAATTATTGCCCTAGCGATCACTTTGGCTGCCCATACAGTTTTACAGAGCCAGTTTACTTATATGTAAACTTGTCTCCATGTTTTATATGCATTTGTGCTGCTTTACACAGTTTCCTGTCTGGCAACATTGCTGCTGGCCACAACACATTGCTTGTATCCATGTAAGCTCGATGCATGGCATGCATATGCAACTAGCACTGCTGCTCATCATGCAAACATATAAACTCTGTGAAGGATTAGCGCAAAGCCTACTCAGAGTTCATTGAATCCATGAGAATGTCTTTATATTGCCCATCTCCTTCCACATTCAGTAACAGAGAGAGAAAAGTTCCAGCAAAACAGTACCTTCAAACTGAAACCACTTTCCTCCAAATGAAAGAAAAATTGCAGATTGCCGAAAGTAGAACAAAAATCTCAAACTCCTAAATGCAGCTTATATGTACACATTCTTTATCAATAAAGTGTAAATTCCACAAATTGACATGTCCTAATCATTTTCATTTATACAACAAAACATAACTTAACAAATTCAGTCTGGTAAGTTGCTTTTTATATAAATATTTACAAATGGGTTCATGTTAATGCTATCTAATTGCTTCCTTGTAACATTAATTCCACCCATACATTATCTTTACCTCTAGTTATATTATGCTTAACTACCTCTCAATTTAAGCATATTTTTCACATTTCTTCTATTATCTGCCATGAGTACTTATCATTTTGCATCACATTTACCTCTTCATACACAAATATATCTGCTGCACTTAACTCACTCTGTGGAGCTCTGTAAGTTTGTACTCTAACTCCCAACAGTTGCTTCCTAACCCTTTTGGCAAAATCTAGTTATGCCCTCTCATTTCAAACAAATGCCATAAGGCTTACTAAAGAAATGTAACTCGCAAACTGTTCAGCCTAAACAAATCTATACAGTGGTAGTTTTTATTAGATTCTACATCTTAAACTGGTTTGTTTTCTTCATACTAAACACATTAAATATCAGTTGTGTAATAATTTGTAAACAGCTTACAATATCTTGGTGAGCCTTCAAGCTACACATATACTGTCAGTACCATTTTGTTCATCCATCTGTGAGCTTTCATATGATACTAAGCAGTTATGTCTGTGTTACATGAGTGTTAAGACATTTAAAAAATGTAAAAATTATGACAATATAAATACATGCTGTGTGAACATCAATTAACATCTCTTAAGCTACAAAAGAAAGAGGTCAAATTGTTGTGCCTACCATGTAAATTTTAAGATGAAATATTTTAATAAGTTTACATGACATTGTTTTGAGATTGTTAAATACAAAAAGGGTATATTAGATGGCTAGAGGTGTCAGTGAGATGTAACTGCAGAGACAGCTGGAGACATCACTGGCTGTAAAGAGTTAAAATGCCATTGTTATCTTATGTTATTGTTTCATAACATCTTTCTATTTTCTCTTTTATTACTCGTTGGTGATAGAGACGCTACTCCTGGTTCCCATAAGCAATTATTTCCATAACAGCTACATTTTCAAACATCTAGCCTCAACTTTTGTCACTGTTGGGTTGATTAAAATTTATCCCCCATAATTGCATTAGCAGCAAAATTGATTCTACCCATGCTCAGGTCCTAAATAACACAACCAGACTTTGAATATCTGAAGTAAACTCACATCCCTGGACATCCCCTTCCATAATGTCATGCCTATCAGGAGAAACAGACAAAAGAAAACAAATTACAGGGGCTGTTTTCTCTTAATTATATTCCCACTGCCTTTTTTTAATTAAATTACAGCTACAGTTCCAGAAAATAAACTTACCTTCTGACAGATCATTTTTTCCACAGATGGATTGTGATTGACCTCATTACACATACTGCTAGAAAAACTAATATAGTCCATATATGCTGCCCTCACTCTGTTTGCAATCTTGATGCATTATACTTTTATATTCAGTATTATCACACATTATTCACTCAACCAATTTGTTTCTTTCAGCAGGAGATTAATACAGCTCTTCTTGGCAATTCATGACAAGATTTTATATTAATTTTGACTAACCTTGGTTTATCTTTTCTTGTTAATAAATCTGTCTGACTTAACCCACATTCATGCCTTTACACTCTAGTTGATGTAATTATCACAAGCAAGCAACAAACTTTACAATCTTTTACGGCCAGATTCCAAAATACTTGTTCTGAGTGTAAACGACTTACTGTGGTGTAAGCGTGCCCTGATTCCAAAATACTTACTCTTAAAGTGACTTACTCTGGTGTAAAGTATATCTATAAAGCAGGCTCATTTATTTTGTAATCAGTCGCTTACTACCCAACCATCAAATCTCTGTTATTATAGCTCTGCAATTTTCTGATGGTCTATGACTATTCTATTCTTATATCAAGTCTAAAACAAATATTCCAATTACGTCCTTATACTTCACAGACCTTTCTAAATTTGATAACTCCCAGATTTACATGTTACAAGACATTCATACCACATGCTCCTTTGTTAATAATTTGTTGATCTCCACTGAAGTAATTTCCTTCTTTTGGTGGCTAAAAAGACAAACCAGACTTCACAGATATCAAAATACATGCTTCTATTGACGCTGACAAGTAAAGCAAAATCTATTTGGAAAGTGGCGATAATACCTTGTTGCAAAGTTCTATACATTTTTTCTTACAAATTGATAGAAAAAGACAACCAGGAGACATGAGGCATTTTTTTCTTTGTAAAAAAAAAAGGTATACTTACTGAGTTATTCCAGAAATCATTAAAATGCCCAGAGCCTTTCCATATAACTTGTTTCCAGATGAATACAAGACCGCACTAATGACTTCTTTACCACTCTGCTCTACATCTACCTCTACTCTTCCCTTTCCTTCTGAACCATTTTATCCCACATTCTACATCAAGTAAATCTCTGTAAAAAAAAAAAAAAAAAAAAAAAGTTGAGTTACTTCTCAATTATAGTAGCCATAGTTCGGACTTAGTTGTATCCATAGTTTATTAAAACTGGTAAAGACTTCATCCATTAAATTTACAATTTTTTTAATCTTTACCTCATGCAAGATGGATGTAATTTCCAAAGATAAAGTTACACAAATCGTTGACTGAATTTAGACCTATTTTTCTATTATCCTTCATTGCAAAGCTTATTGAAAGAATCATCCATAATCAAATTTTAGATTATGTAGAGAGATAAAATAGCATATCAAAAAACAACATGACTTCATGCAGACAAGGCCAGCTCATGGCACTGTTAGCTTTCCCTGACTCTATTCTCACATCTATGCACTCAGGTCACATTGCAGCCACCCTTTGGTTGATTTTACCCAGTCTATCAATCTTGCTAGGCACACTCTGTTACTATAACTCCCTTATTTCAATCTCTTTTAGCCTGTTTCTGATAGGAGTACCGTAAGGTTTAATGACTGATTATCTTCTCTAGTGTCATTCATTCTCTTATATCAGAACTATGTTTATCTAACTCTGTTCTACTTGTTGATGGTTTTGCTGTCTTTAAGTGTTCGAAACAGTTCATTTTTTTAAAAAGCTGAGCTATTAAAACATCTGAATGATCTCTGTCATGTGTTAAGTTCCAGAGAAATATTCTTCAACTGGAAGAAACCCAAGATAATTAATCATCAGTTCTAATTTTAAACAATACCCCTTTACCGGCTTTCATCCTTTCTCACCTATCAAACAATCACATAGAGGCTGTTTATGTGCACAAATATTAGTGTGTCTATCTGGACTCTTACCTTCCAATGTTTAATCACATTAACCTGATAAAGAAAAATTCAGCCATACTCTTCTGTTTTGTTACAACATTTCTTATCTCCTTACTCCCAAGTTCATGAGGTTATCAGTAAAGGTATCATCCCTGCCTGTGCTGAATATGGACTCCCACTACTCTCACATTCTTCCTCTCAAAATCTGAAAAACCTACAGATCATCTCTAGTCATAAATATAAGTTCATTCTTTTGTCCCCCATATGTGAACATCAGAGTACCACCATCTCCTCTGTTAAACAGCTACCTGTTAAGGAAAAGATTGTCCTTGTTCTCCTTACTCATGTGCAATATTATCAGATCTGCTTTTTATCTCTATCACTCACTATCTTTCTTTCTAGGTAGAGTAATGTGTCTCTTTATGTACCTACCACATGCGCATAGTTTTACATTTATTGTCTTCACTGAATGAGCACATCACTGTCGAGTCAATGCCTGCTAATGTTCACTGTATTGCTTTTCTTGTAAATATTTGGTAAGTGGCACTAATACCTTGTTGTGTGCATGTACCATGTGAGGCGGTTCATTGCTGTTAATAGTGCATCTTGAGATTAGGTGATCTGCATAAAACTAGCAATGGATGACATTTCCAGGCTTGCATTTATTGTAATCTCTACAGTTAATTTAGGTACTCATCACATTTATATCACCAACAAACATTACAGGACATTCACTCATGGTACTAGAATCACATTTACATTCACATCTATTTCACCTTCATAGGAAAGAAAATTTAAGGTCGTATCAAGATGGTACACTGAGCAAGGGTATTCTTGTAGGTTTGTGCTTCTACAGGTTTGTGAATAATTTGTCAAAGACAGATATGTTTTAATAAAATGTTTTAGTTTTTTATTTCAGCGAAACTAACAAAAGCCAAAAAACAAATAAATAAATAATCCAGTCCAGTCAAAACAAAAATAATTCTGCAGTGGTTTCAGAACAAGTACTTTGCATTCTAGAGGAATCTAATAATCAGTGCAGTGAAAATGAAGCACGGGCACTTTCTACAGTGAAAGAAAAAAGAGCTTTAGAGGGAATTCTCTGAAGACTTGTGTATGGATGCCCAAGACTTGAGCACAGCATTGAGTAAGATTATTTGCTAAATGCAGATGTGAATATATTTTCTTGTCTGTTCAAGATTATGAGGATGTTCTTAATAGTATTATAGTAACTAGCTGCTTCTACTGTCAGTGGGATGAAAATGAATATACTGAGTATCGGAATCCCCGGACTGCATTTCTGCATCGCCCATGTGGTGGGCAAGCCCTCCCATAACCCCCCCACACCTTATATATACAAACTCTATGATTGCACCAACTCAAAAAATAGAGAAATTCTTCCAAAAGGGAATCACTCCCAGCACACTTCAGTAACTGCAAATGTTATGTTGTCCTATCTCGCCTTCATTAATTGCTGGTTGGGTTCGGAACTGAGAATCGGTTCTGACTCGGCCTATACAAAAACTCGAGAGCTTCCACTGATTTGAGGCTATACCCTATTCCATTATGCTCTGGGAAGAATATCCAGATATCATTTGCTGCTAAACAAGATTGGGTGCTCCACACATGCTCTTGGCTAAGTGGAAACTTCTTTTCTATATTTTTTGCTAAGTTGATCAAAAGACTAGTTTAAAAATAGTTGTTGTTATTACAGTTAACATGTTTAGCCATCAGGACTGGTATATTGTGCTTTCTGGTGTTTGCTGTTGCTGTTGTTTGTTTTTTTGGCTGCTATTGTCTACCGCTAGGCCTGTTTGACCTGTTTTTCTATCCCCTATCCCAGCAAACTCTTTTAAGTTAGAGAGTTTGAAATAGTTTCACTTTTCTTGTCTTCCTCGGGTAGTCTGTTTGAGTTAGAGGACTCCCTTGGGCCTGTTTAAGTTAGAGGGCTCTTTTTGACCCATTAACTTAAAGGGCTTTTTTCCCTTACCTCCTTCTATATTAGTATAATAATATTATATATCTGTATTTCTATATTAGGTTATAAGGTTAGTTTCCTGTTAACTGTATCTAGATAAAAAAAAGTGTTTTTTCTTGGGTTGTTTTTTCTGGTAGTGTGTTATACTGGTAGAGATGTCTAAGGATCCTAAAGAAACAAAACCTTTGGGTTTCAAAAAATGTGACAACTGTAGTCAAAAAATGTCAATAACTTATGGACACACCAGCTGTGTGTACTGCTTGGGTGCTGTCCACCTTCAGGAGTCTTGTTCCTTCTGTCATGCCTTTAGTTCTAGGGTATTGATGGAAAGAACTAACAAGCTCATAGTCAGAGGTTTGTTAAAAACCCATTTTTCTAAGGCTATGGAAGAGAATTAAAGTACCTCAAAAACTTCTGAGGAATCTCCATCCTCCAGATCTGAAAAGTCAAGTTAGAGGACGTCTTCTGCTGCTTCAATGTCAGAGCTGGCAAAAAAAAAAAAAGGCTAAGGACTCATCTTCAGACCAGAAGGCTTTCGGGCCCAAGAAATCTACCTCTTCAGTTCCAATTGTTATGTCGGAACTGACAGACTTTCACTTTCAGAGCATTTCCCCAGTATTGGAACCAGTCTCCTCAGTCTAGAGATTCTCGCTCTTACAGCCTGTGAGGTTTCTGACTCAATCCTCTTGATCCTCCAGAAGCCATTCGGATGATGATGTGAAGCAAGTGGTGAAGAGGCTTTTATGGATGCCGGTGCTGGCCAAGATACTGTTGATTCCTACCCAGAGGGATTCGGAGCCAACCAACATCTCTTCCCCTTCATCAATTCCTCCTCTGATCCATTCTGGGGCTTTGGAGCTGAAGAGCTTGGACCCAATTGTAGTGGAAATATCGGTGCCGAGAGCTACTCCAGGATTGTCAGGCCTGCCGACTGCTCTGACCCTCCTCAGCTCCATTGGAAGTCAAGAGGTCTAGGTTCTAATGCTCTCCCATTAGGTCCGGGTAGAAGAGTCAGGCCGGAAAGTGTTCTGAACTGAATCTACCTCTCGGGGCTTCGGCGCTGATAATCTCTCGGTGCCTACATTGGCCTCAGAGCCCAGTGCCTTGGTTCAGGGGGCGTTTGGTTCCTTGGAGCCAGAGGCCACCTCAGATCAGGGACTGGGGGCTTTTAAGGTGATAAGGAGTGTGCTGCCAGCCCTGACTGCTCTGCTCTCAGGTCCTAGTACTCTTCCCCCAAAGATGCCAGTGTCTGTCTCGATACCTTTGCTTCCACCCAGGCGTGGAGACTTAAAACCCCAGGATGCCCCATTGGGTGAAGAAATATCTTCCAAAACCTCCCAGGAGTACCCCTCCAACGAGGTCCCTCAGAAGAGATTATGCAAGAGAAAGCATTTAGACTCCCCTGAGGAGTCTGTCACGTCAGACATGGACCTCGATGAGTCAGAAGGGTCCCCACGGTCAACCTTTGAGGATGTCTCCTTTGCAGACATCCTAGAGATCATCAAACAGAGGGGTGGCTGGAAGTCCATTAACCCTTCTGAGGATGAGTTTGTGTACCTGGAGGCTTTCAAGTCTCACCCTTCCACCTTTTAGTTATCTCCACCTTTCGACCAGCTCATGAACGTAGTCAGTTGGAAGGCATGGGGCTTTCTGGATTCAGTGGAACCTGTTCCTAGAAGGCCAAATAAATTCATTACTGCACCCTCAGATAGGGGTTCATCACAAAAGGTGTCCATGTAGATGCTATGGTGGTGGCAGCAGCCACCAAAAAGGAATTGTCTGAGACTTCCTCATCTGTCCATCTACCGAATAAAGAGTTTCGAATGATGGACAGATATGGAAAGCGTATGTTTTATTCAGCTTCCTTTGCCCTTTGGTCACTGAACTACCTGGCCCATTTCATTAGGCTTCAGAGGGTTCTCCTGAAAGAACGAGGAGATACACTCCAAGGTTCTGCAGCTGCTTCAGACAAGTTGTCCTCCCATCTCTCCATCGTAAACTCTGTGGTAAACTCCTCCATGTGACTTATTTCTTATATGGCCGATGGAGTGAGCAGGGCAGCGGGCACAGGAATTTCCTTAAGGAGGCATTCCTGGATGCACTTCTGTGACTGCACAGAACCCTTCAAGTCTTCCTTTATTAACGCCCCTTTTGACGGCTCATCCTTGTTCAGGCCAAAAGTGAAAGACACTCTGACCATGTGCGAGCAAGATGGAAAGACTCTTTCCGCCATTGGAGTCCATTTCTCACTCCCTACCAGACCTTATCCCAAAGGCCAAAACGGGGGGGTATTTCATTCCATAAGTCTCAGAGAGCCTTCATGGATGCACATGGTGATTCTTCCCTCAGGTGCAGAGAAGGAAGTAACAATGGAAGATGCCAACCATGTGGCAGAGGGGGTCCACAAAACCAGGGCGACAGGGATTCCTTCCTTGGTAGGCCCTTTCAGCATTCCTGAAAGGAGACCCATCTGTCCACATCTGGAGGTAGTTGGCGGTCACTTGTCATTGTACCTGAACACCTGGCTAAATGTAACAAGAGACAAGTGGGTACAAGCGGTCATATCCAGAGGTTACTACATATCCTTTTCCTTTCCACCTTTAGAAAAAAAATCAATCCCAGATGTTCCACCCAGTCAAGGGACTATGCAACCCTAGAAGTACAAAGGTTGCTAGAAAAAAAGAGTTATCCAAGACGTCCCTGTAGACCAAATTGAATCTGGAACTTACTCGAGGTTTTTTTAGTTCCAAAAAAGACAGGGGACTGGAGGTCCATTCTGGATGTCAGCAGATTAAACAACTCTGTCAAGAAGTCAAAGTTCCAGATGTTGACACTGCAGTTGATGCTCCCTTTTCTGGGGAAAGACAATTGGATGTCTTCGATAGATCACCCGGATGCAGACTACCACATAAAGTTGGACAGACAATCCAGGAGTCATTTGCGCTTTTGGCTGGGAGCCAGTCACTACCAGTTTTAAGCTCTGCCCTTTGGTCTCATTACAGCCCCCAGAGTGTTCACCAAATGCATGGCAGTAGTCACGGCTCATTTGAGGCATCTAGGATTCTGGATGTTTCTGTACGTAGACGACTGGCTCCTAACCACCACCACTGAGCATCTACTAACAACAGCGAGAGTCACCACCATTCATCTTTGCTCTCAGCTAGGTATTACGATAAACTTTGAAAAACCTGTCTTGTTGCCATCACATCATATTGTCTTTATTGGGCCGACTTAAATACCAGGCAAATATTAGCCAAAATTCCTCCCGAGAGGGTGCAAACCTTATGTTAGCAAGTCACAAACCTCTTAATGAAAAAAAAGTTCAGGCCAAGGTTGTTTTGAAGGTTTTAGTTACCATGGCAGCAGCAATAACCTTGGTACCCTTGGCTCATCTACACATGAGGATTTAACAGTGGCTACTTTTCACCCAATGGTCCATGCAGGAGCTTCCCATGTCTCACAAGATTATCATAACAGACTCCTGCAAGAGGGATCTGCGCTTGTGACTTCACTCTACTCAGGTGGATTTAGGCAGACCATTCATTTTTCCACAACCAACAGCTACAGTGACCACGGACGCTTCCAGGATGGGGTGGAGGGCATTATCTGGGGAAGATGGTCCAAGGTGTTTGCTAGGAATATGAGAACCACCTTGCATATCAATGTCCTAAAGATGAAAGCGGTGCTTATGGTGTTGCAGGCATTCCAGAACTCCCTTAAACTAGGAACAATTGCAATCCAGACAGACAACATGTCAGTGGTGTGGTATATAAACAAGCAAGGAGGAGCCAAGTCTTATTCCCTATGTTGAGAGGCCCAAATAGTATGGCAGTGGGCAGTTTCTTCCCAACGTTTTCTGATAGCAATGCACATCCTGGAAATCCACCGTGATAGCAGACAAACTCAGCAGAGCTATTCTAATGCCTCATGAGTGGTCCCTAAAACAGGAAGTTGCAGAGCAGATTTTCCAGAAGTGGGTCCAGTCTTGCTGCGACCATTTTGCCATGTCCATGAATGCCAAATGCAGCAACTACTTTGCCCTGATACCCCTGCCAGGGGAGTCACCGTGGGATGCACTTGTACATGATTGGCCCCCAGGCCTTCTCTATGCCTTTCCTCCTTTTCCCTTGATTCCCAAAGTCCTTCAGAAAGCCAGCACATTGAGTAGCAGTTTGATACTCATTGCCCCATACTAGCCTCGTCAGATTTGGTTCCCTTTTCTATGGCCCCATCCCCAGGAGGAGCTGCAGATTCTGGATCCAGTTCCAGATCTTCTGACTCATCCATCAGGGACGCTCCTTCTGTCAATTCAAACCCTCAAACTGACAGCTTGGCTGCTCCACTTCCACTCCTAGCCAGGCTTCCAGATATGTCCCCCTGCAGTGAAACATATTTTGATTTTGTCCCATAAAGCTTCAACCAGAAAACTGTATGCTAGTAAATGGAAAAGGTTCTCTCGTTGCATGGTCAACAATCACATTGTTCCATTCACTGCCCCTATAACAATGGTATTAGACTTCCTAGTGAAACATTTCTATGAAGGTGCAGCAGTGGCTACCATTCGAGTTCATTTAGTTGCTATATTAAATTATCATATTGGAGAAATGGGATTAAAAATCATGTTCTACAGGCTTTGCAAAGCCTTTTTGAAAGGTACCTTTTTACTAAGGCCTCCAGTGAAAGAGCCACCAGCCCCTTGGGACCTTAACTTTCTGCTGTCCACCTTGATCCTTCCTCCCTTTGAACCTTCATCATCTTGTCAACTAAAGTTTCTAACATGGAAAACTACCTTCTTGATAGCCATCACGTCTGCTAGACGGGTATCAGAACTCCAAGCTTTGTCCCTTGATTTACCACAAAGATAGAGTATCTCTGAGGACTAATCCTTCATTCCTCCCCAAGGTATGTTCCAAAGCGAATTTGAATCAATCCAATGACTTGCCTGTTTTTTTCCCCAAAATATGGCAACAAGGCAGAGTACAGACTACACCAACTGGATGTACACAGACAATTACATTTCTACTTACACAGAATAAAGGAATTCAGGAAATCAGACCAACTGTTTGTATTTATTTATTTCAGTTTGATTACTGGGGAGGTCCACTGGGCTTGGGGGCCCATTTTCAGTGGAGGCCCAGGGAGAAAAGCTCCACAGAAACAATTTTAATTACAAGTAAGAGTTCAGACACAGATAACATAACAATTAACAGGTAGCTACAAATAGTGTACAATACTAATATCTGATTGCTAAAATAGCAAAAGTATTAATAGTTTCAGTTAAGTTCAGCAGGAAAAAAATTGGCATATTGTATAAAAAGCAAAACATTTCTGTTTAGTAGCTTATGCAATTAGTATTTTAGAAGAGGTGAGGAAGGAAGGAGGTTGGCTTGGGTAGGTTATGCATATATTGCAAAAATGCTTTAGTAGCATATACAGTTAGTATTTTAGAAGAGGTTAGAAATGGTTAGGAAGGTATAGAGGTTAGCCAGGAGAGAAGGGGGAGGATAGTTGGACTGGTGTAGGTTGAAGAGTGCAGTTGCATATCCTATTTAGATAGAGGTGAGAATAAAGTTGGGTTTTGAAGTTATTTATGTTGTTGCAGGTTCATAGAGAGGTGGGTAGGGCATTCCATTTTTTAGCTAGGGTAAAGGATAAGAGAAGCTGACCTGCTGGGCGCTTGGGTTTTTGTATTGTGATCAGGTTTTGGTGAGAAGATCTAAGGGATCTAAGGGGAGTATAGGGTTGAAGGATATTGGAAAGTTAGTAGGATGGAACACTAGTTTATGGGCTGTGGTGAGTTGGAAACAGTTAAGATGATTGGGGAGTTCAAGCCAGTTTAGAGAGTGAAGGGAGGTGCAGTGATGAGAGGAGGATTTGGATTCAGTGGCAAATTTGGAGATTTTGTTGTAGCATTGTTCCAATTTGGAGGTAAGAGTAGATGATAGATTAGTAAAAAGAGGAGCGCCATATAGTAGAGAGGGAAGGAGGTAAGTAGAGTCGAGGCTTAACTTAGTGGAAGGAGACAGAAAGAGGTTGTTTCTATGCAGTAAGCCAAGTTTTATATGTGTTTTTTTGATGTTTAGCTGGATATGAGTATTGAATTTCAGCTGTCATCAATTGTAATACCAAGAAGTTTAGTGGTGGTTACTATCTCAATAGTGGAGTTGTTAAGGTTGGTAATTTGGAAAGAGATTTTATCAAGAGATGAGGATTTGGAGGGGGAGAAGAGGAGGATCTTAGTTTTGTTGGCATTTAGGGAGAGGTGATTTTGGAACATCCAGTTTTCAGTGGTTGAAAATGCTGTTTGGGTTAGAGCTTGGAGCTCTGTTAGGTTAGGGGCTTGGCATATCACAGTGGAATCATCAGCGTATTGCACAATTGTGGTGTTGGGGATGGCTTTATGAAAGTTGTTAATAAAGATACTGAATAGTAATGGGCCAAGAATGGAACCTTGAGGTACTCTGGTAGGGGTAGGAAGGAAGGTAGAGGTTGCTTGGCCCCATTTCACAGCTTGGGACCTGTTTGAAAGGTAACTAGAGAACCAGGAAAGAGCTTTTTGGCTAAGGTTGAGGTTAGAGAGAAGGTTTAGAAGGAGGAAGTGGGAGATGGTGTCAAAAGCTTTGGATAGGTCTAGTAGAACGGATGATACTAAGTTACTGGAGTCACGTGCAGAGTTCACAGAATGTAGGAAGGAGAGAAGGGAGGTGTTAGTACTGTGTGCTGGGTGGAAGCCGTGCTGGGTAGGAGAGAGTAGTTGGTGTTCAGTAAGGAAAGGCATGAGCTGTAGGTGGATACGTTTTTCTAGGATTTTGGATATCAGGGAGAGGATGGCAATGGGACGGAAATTGGAGACATTACAATTCTTGCCCCCTTTGTGAAGTGGAAGAATGAAAGCAGAACGCCAGAGCTTGGGTACATAGGATTCGAGTAGAGACCTATTTATTAGGATGCTGATGGGTATAGCAATGGAATCAGAAGCTATCTTTAGGAAGGAGGATGGGATGTTATCAGGGGCATTGGAGCAAGGCTTTAGTTTATAGAGCAGTTTCTTTATTAGGTCAGTGGCAGAGGGATTGAGGTCGAAAGTGGGGGGGTGAAAAAGGAAAGTAAGGCATATTTGGGGGGGTTGTTGTTGGTGAAAGTATTTGGTTAGTTCGGCAATGGAAGAGGTGAAGAAAAAATTGAATAGTGAGGCAATTTCTGTGTCAGATTTGCTGGTGTTAGGACAGGGGTTGTTTTTTGTACCTGGTCTAAGGAGGGAGTTAATGGAGTTCCAGAATTGTTTGGGATTTCTTGTGTGGTTTTCTTGTAGTTTGATGTAGTAAGACTTTTTATCGGTAATGACTAGTTTTTTGGCAAGGTTTCTTAGTTGTTTAAACTTAAGGAACATTTCAGGCTGTTTGTGTTTAAGGTAGGCTTTCCAGGTTTTATCCCTTTGAAGCATAATCTTTTTTGTCTCATTGGTGAGCCAAGGGGTGGTTTTAGTTTTGATTCTTTTTCTTCTTATTGGAGCTTGGGAGTTAAGGACAGTTAAGAATGTAGAATTGAAATAGTCAACAGCTTCGTCTAGAGGCAGTGTTTTTAGGGGGTTCCAGTTAGTTAGCTTAAGGGAGTTAGAGAAAGAATTTTGATTAAAATTAGTTAGGTTACGAGTTTGAATAAAGTGGTGAGAGAGAGGGGAGGTGGGAGTGGCTCGAATGGAGAAGGCAGGGAGGTGGTCTCCTAATGGGTCAGGATTGACACCAGATTTTATAACTTTGTTAGGATGCGATACTAGTATCCAGTCAAGTATGGTGCCAGGGGGGTTAGTTTTGTTAGGTCTAGTAATGGAGTTAGTAAGTTGAGTGAAGTTGAATAGGTTGATAGCTATGGAGGGATTAGGATTACTGATTTTTCCCCAGTCAATGTTTACATCTCCCAAAATAAAGGTTTCTAGTTTAATGTTAGATGAGGACCATGAGAGGATGTCTTCCAAAGTATTGGTATTGTTACCAGGAAGAATGTAGAGGGAAATAATACAGATGCTTCTGTGGTTGTTTATTTTTTAGTATGCCAATAACTAGTTCGGCATTATTAAAAGAGGGGATGGTGTTAGGGTATGTGGTCATAGCTAGGAGGTTAGAGTAGATTAAAGCAACTCCACCTCCTCTTTTATTAGTGTGGTCGGAATGAAAATGAAATCCTGGATGTAGGAATTTAGAGTCATTAATGTGGGGTTTTAGCCAGGCTTCAGAGATGGCTATTATGTCTGGGGAGTTATGGGTGAGCCAGGCATGGAAGAGTGTTAATTTATTTTTTAAGCTTTGTGCATCGATTGTGAGGATCTTGAGGTTTTTATTAGTAGTTTTATTGTTGGTGCAAGGCTGATTTATAGGAGAGAAGTTTAGACCTGGATTGGGGTGTATGTCGTCAGCTAAAGTATAATTGGGGATACATTTATTAGATTTGTATTTTGATAGATGACATTGGTAGTGAGTTGGTTTAAGTTTGTAGTTGTTGTTAGAGATCGGAAAAAGTTTTATTTTTAAGAGAAGGAGAGGGTGGTAGGGAACTAAAAACGCTGAGATGTAGTGGAAGTGGGATGTACGGTGATGCTGGGGAGTCAAAGGGGGAGAGAGCACATTGAAGTCAGTATAGGAGGTTAAATGGTATAGAGATAGTAGAAGCAAGATGAAGGGAGAGAAGAGAAGGCCTTTGCAAGGAAGGCTGAGCATGATAATGGTAGATAGATAGTAAAAAGATAAGGTGATGTGAGATTGTGTGTTGGGGGTGTGGTAGAGAGATGTAGGTAGGATGGAGAAAGTGGGAGGGTGGAAGGTGTATCCTGATTGGCTGGAGAAGAGGGAAGGCCTAATAGTAAGGTGTATCCTGATTGTCTAGAGAAGATGGTAGGATTAATAGTAAGGTATATGCTGATTGGTTGGAAAAGAGTTTGGGACTATTGGGCAAGGGATAAATCTAGAACCACTGGGGGCAGGTAGTAATTGGGGGCATGGAAGGGGACCGTTGTGAGCCCGCAGGGTGAACGGAGCAGGAAGAGCCAAGAAGGCGGGAAGGCCCAAAAACAATCAGTGACCTGAGGCAGGAGAAGGAGAAATACTGCAGGGGTGCAGGTATATGGATTACAAACTTTATTTTGTACTAAACATCTTAGTTTCTTAATTTTGTAGGGGGAAAGTTACTAATAAAACAAGTATATGTGTGTGGATAGATAAAAGTACAGCTTTCTTGGAGAGGGGCAGAGGCGCTTTCTAAAACAAATATATGTGTGTGGAGAGATAAAAATCACAGCTTTCTTTCTTGGTGAGGGGACACTTTCTAGGTAGAGTTAGTTAGTGGAGAGTAAGAGGGAAGGTTTTGCTGGGCTTATCATTAGGAGTATGCTCCCACCTAGTGGAAAAAGGAGGGAGGTGCACTCAGAAGAGAAGAGGTTCCACTTAGAAGTTCGGTATATAGAGATTAGATAGAGGTAATTATGGGAAGTAGACTGTAAACCAAGGATGGGGTTGGGGGTGCTGTACAATGACCACTGATAGGCTGCTTTCACGAGTACAAGGTAGAATGCTGCTCAAGTAAAGTAGATGCTAGAAAAACATATGTAAGACAGATTACATACACAGAGTCTCTTTAGGGAGATAGGGTCCCAGTAAACTTAATATAAATCAAGCAGACTGTCCACCGCCCACTTTCAGATAAAAAGAAGGGCACCCCAATATCTAAGGTCACGCTTTCCAAGTAGCTTACTGATTGTATAACCTTTACTTATACATATCAGAATAGAAAATTTCCAGGAAAGATAAAAGGCCATTCCTCAAGAACAATAGCAACCTCATTGGCCTTTCAGGCAAGGCTACCCATGGATTCAATTTGTGCTGCAGCAACATGAGTAAGGCCTCATACTTTTATTACTAATTACAAAGTTGATTTAGCCTCCAGGAACAGGGCCTCCTTTGGGTCCACTATTATGAAGAGGATTTTCCCTTGAGCCACCCAAGAAAGAAGGTGCTAGGGATGCTGTCTCAACCAGCAATGAATGAAGGCAAGATAGGACAACATAACATTCAGAAGTTATGTACTCACCATAACATTCCATGTTTGCTGTCCAACTCGCCTTCATTCTTGTGTCCCACCCTCCATCCCCCAGCCTTCGCTCAGGAAGATCGAGAGGTTAGTTGCTAATTGGGCTTTGTTTCTCTGAATCTTTTCCTTAGTTCTATTTTATTGGGACATAGTTATATGTCGATACTGTTAGTTATAGTATTTGCAAACAAGATCTGGGTATTCTTCCCGGAGCATGATGGGATAGGGTATAGCCTCGAGTCAGTGGAAGCTCTTAAACTTTTGTATAGGCTGAGTCAAGACCGATTCTTGGTTCTGAACCCAACCAGCAATGAATGAAGGTGAGATGGACAGCAAACATGGAACATTATGGTGAGTACATAACTTCTTATTTTCTATGGAGGAATTCTGCTCATCGATGGGTTGAACATTGACAGTTAAAGATCAGGCATTCCATCTTTCTTTACCAGTAGGTTGCCTTACTGATGCACAACAAGAAATTACGTTTTTTTTTTTTTTTTTAATGAATGCAGCATAAAAAATAGTTTAATAAGCATTAAGAAAATAAAATGTAACTATACCTGTGTGCTAATTATTTAGAGAAAAAATATATTTTTGATTATTTTTTTGTACCAGCTGGCATGATGACTTATATCAGTTATTACCATTTAAACAGTCATTCATGCTCTTGATTAAATAGGTGATGTATTACCTTATTAACAGAGAGCAGTGAACCTGCCATGCTGAATGAGGTTCATGCCTTCTGTCATGAAACTTCTATCTGTTGCTTTTAACTTTACAGCTGGTACATTGTAATGCTGTTCTGCTATAGTCACATGGGCCATAATCATAATCAGTAGCAAAATATCCCATGCAGCACAACACTCAGAAGTGTACTAATTTGTCATTGGACAGTACCTGTAGAAATGCAGGTTTGGAAGTTGGACAAACAACCTCACTACTGCAAACAGATAGATGCATACATATATATACTAATCTGCTGTTGAATCAAAGTCCTGCTTAAGTATACAAAAGTCAAAACAAAATAGGCTGAACATGTTGAGGGATAGTTATTACCTGCTTGTATTCCTACAAAATTGGCATGTAATTATTGATAGCCAATGAGCTAAGTACTTTTAAGCTTTTCTATCTCAATTTATAGAAGATGAGTTATTACTCTTCTAGAAAATTTACCCTGCATGGGATCATCATATCTTCTAATAAGATCTTAATTTCTACTTCCACTTAACTAAGTTAATTTGTAAGCTCTGCCATGCCTGTTTTTCATATTTTGTTCCACTTAACCTTTCACAATCAATAACTCTTTGTTCAGCAAAGCAGCTCCTCTCAATACATTTCTATTATTTTGATAAAGCTACCCCTGTATATTCATGAATCAGTCGCCCTTTCTAATTTTAAGAAAATCTTAGTTGTTAAATGGGTCAACATAAATGTCTACAGTCCTATTTATGAGGACTCAATACTCTTCAACAACCCAGTATTCCTCAATAACCCTTGGGCTTGAACTCTGAAACTAAACTTATGAGTCATATAAAACCAGACTTAAGAAAGTCAGACCTGGCTTATAATAGTCAGGCACCTTCACAGCTATGTGATCTCTTCCTTAAGGCATTGCTCCTACCTGTCTTCATTCTCAGTGAACTTCAAGTCATCATTTAATTTCCACATCTATTCAGATTTAGGACCTTATTTTCAACCTACCAACTTGCATTTTGTCTACTATCTTTCCATCAGAGTTTCTCTCTTTTCTTTATATCTTCTTGATGTATGTCTACCATCATGATTTCTCTGCAGCTCAGTTTAATTATAACATTCTTAATTGCTAAACATCCTATAGTCCTTGTCTTTGATGTTCTAGAAGCATATTTAATATATCTTTATGATCAACTGAAAGACAAGTTACATTATGCTTCTCGACCTTTCTTTTTTTATGACAGTGAATGCTAAACTTATTAAATTATTTGAATCGTTTGCATGTCTTTATTCTTCACTGCCTTATTATGTCACACAATTATCTTTTTATGACACATTCCTTATTTTTATGCATTTGTTGTTACACCATATATCTTTGTACTCATGGTAGCAATGACTCAGGTTCACATCCTGATCAGAGGCACTATAAAGATAGCCAAGACTCACAGAATTGCTTGTAGTAAAGGAAATCCCATTGCTAAAGTAGTGAAAACAGTTTTTGAGTAAAATGTAATGAGCAAAATATATGGATGGGCCTACCACATGTTGCAGGTTGTATTGGAAGGAGAATATCCCCTTATGTTCATACTAAACTAATGTATTTGCAACAAGATTTAAAATTCCTTATGCTTTATCTTGACACAAACCTCTACATTTTCTCTTACTGTTGTTTACTTTATAAGACTAGATGCAATGAGTTTGCTCAGTATTTGAAATTTGTTGATCCAGAAACAACCTTTTTATCTGTAAGCAAATGTCCATGAGAGCTGAGATTCAGTGAGAATTTGTAAAACTTTAAGGCTACTGTAGAATGTACACGGATAGGCCATTATGTACCTCAGCATTTTTGACTTTTATTAATTTGCTTTAAACAGGAATTCCAGTGCCTTCAGTTAAGTAATTAGTGTATGCTAAAAAATGTATGGCTGTCACAAGACCATTCCCACTATTCTGTTAGTAATGCTTTCCATACATCCAAAAGCCTCCTAGCATGATTTATTTTTGAGGATTTTGCGGTATTTTCTTGCAGACTTCTTGTTTGCTGATTCTTTGAAATATGTTCCTAGTCAGGTGCCTGGTACTCCCCCGCCTTTGTCTCATACTCATTATCGCGTTCAATAAGCTGTCCTAACAGAATGTCTAGGGCTGTCATCAGCTGCACTAATGATTTCAGTTCAGTGTTCCTTCTCACACAAGCCTTTGCTATTACACAGCAACTGGCAATGCAAAAGTGTGATTCCTCGTCAGCTGTCAATGGAAAGTGAATTTATTCACTTGATGAAAATTTTCCATTTGCAGCTGTTATTCAATGTGTGCTGCACGTTCCAGGTTTCCCCTTCTTGGTTACTGTTTGCTTTTTCAGAGCTGATATGCTTATGCTGACATCTTATTTTGCTGTATTAGCATACAGATTTACTCTAGTCCCCATGTTCTTCTTGTACTGCAAAACTGCAATTGTTTAAAGCATACAATAAATATAAAGTAAAGTATTGTGCTTCAGTGGCATAAAGGATTTCTCTGTTTGAGAGGGCTTATCATCTTTTAACTGGAGGTACTATAGATTGGATGAGAAACAAGAACATATCTTTGTTTTCAAATGACTTAATCTTGGTTGTTTCCATTTTCTGTTTCATTTTTGGCCTTGATAGGCTTAATACTAGTAACCTCAAACTGGCCCACACACCATCACATGCATGTGCACCTGCATCTATTTCATGGTTATGCACTAGTTTAGCACAGATCGTGTGATACAAACTAGTAACTTAGTTTTTGATCTATTTTATTGTCTGCTTCTGTTCAGGGTCATGTCTGGAAAATAATTTGCCATGAGCCAAACACTCCAGATTGCTAGTAAATAAAGAAACAAATAAGCAAAAGCAAAAAAAGTAAATACGTAAAAATACAATTTTACATACTCATATTAAAAATTGTATAAAATATTTCTTGCAGTTTATCAGAAGGAGTAAAATAAATTTTCATGAGGTAATACATACAGCATAAAATTAAATTAAATGTATTAATCCAGTATTTTTCTAAATCTAAAAGAAACAAATACAAAAATTAATATCCTCAAAGCAGAGTAATGCTGTGCCTCATAGTCTTACAATCTGGAGGAGCTTTCAATAGACTATCGTGTGATAAGCCTCAGGCAAGGTGTGTTGAGCAAAATAAACTCTACTCACCTAGTCAGAATTATGCTGCATATCATAGTATAATGATCATATTGTGGGGTTATATGAAGATAATACACGTTCCTAAAATGAACAGCCATCTGCTATGTAGCTATGATCTGCATTAAATTGCTAGAGCTGGGAAGACAGCTTGGTGAAATTCCCACTGCAAAATATTATGTGCAGTGGCAAAATTGAAAATAAGAACACTGCAGGCTGTTTCATGCATTAATGGGATAGAATGCAGGTACACAGCACACTACAATGTGCAGTAACAGCTATTTAGGAAAGTACATTGCTAACTACTATGTGCAGTGACAAGACAGAATGGCAGTACACTGCAAACTGGAATGTGCACAGGATTATATGCGAGTACACAACAAGTTACTTACTATGAGCAATGACATGATGGAACACAAGTACACAGCAAACTGTAATGCACAGTGACAGGATACTCTGTAAGGACCCTGCAAAATACTATGTCCACAGACAGGACAGAATACAAGTACAGTATGAACTCTAATGTACAGTGACAGGACAGAATGCAAGTAGACTGAAAATTGTAATTTACAGTGACAGCATTGTATGTAAGTAACCTGCAAACTGCTATGTGCACTGACAGGGCAGAATGCAAGTACACTTTGAACCATAATGTGCAGTAACATGACAGAATGCAAGCACCCTACAATCTATCATGTACAGTGACAAGGATGCATGCAGCTAAAACACTTGGCCTGTACATAGTAGGGAACATATGGTTGGCTAAGTAATGTTTGGACTATTTTGGAATTACAGAGAGTTGTCGTGGGCTAGAAGTACATTTACATATTACTATGAATAGGATTAGAAAAAAAAATTCTGTGGTTGGTAGTGAATGGGCAATCCCTGTAACACATTAAATTTACATGCTTGCTAATATCTGGTTAGAAATGAATAGGAATTCTCTATGTATCAAATTATGTTTGCATTTTGACAAACTTCTAGAAAATGTTATTCTTTGTGGTTAGGATTGCAGTTTAAAAACAGAAATATACAAAACACTCCTTACTGTAATAATGGTATGACACATAGGATTACAGGAGCACTGCCTTAACGGTGGAATATCATTCATAAAATAGATAGTCATGACAGTACAGTACTCTCTCTCTCTATACATATATATATATATATATATATATATATATATATATATATATGTGTGTGTGTGTGTGTGTGTGTGTATGTATATATATATATATATATATATATATATATATATATATATATATATATATATATATATATATATATATATATATATATATATATATATGTTTTTGGTTGAAGGGGCATGAAATATTTCCATCAGTGTTGCTGGAGGACTGTTTAAAAAGCTTCAGCTTTTTTTTTTTTCTTCTTTTAGAAAGATCACCTAGGCCACTGCCACTGTTTTAATGCAACCAAATAGGAGTAACCATGGAATAATGACAGACAAGAGTATGCTAAGCGTGAAGGAGACCACACGCATCTTACTGCTAAACTGCAACGCATGTGCCACCTCAGCTGCCTGGGAATGTTAGACTAAGGATGTAAAATGTACTGACCATGGCTAATGACAGAGAGATAATTCCTTAGATCATCAGCAGAAATAAACGTGTGATGAAATTATGAATGACCTGCTGTGCTTTGTTCCATGATTAAACTTATGAAGAATAATCTTGCTCGCAAAACAGAAACAGAGAATAAGTCTAGGGGGGGGTCTTTGTACTGAACTGGTGTAAATAAAAGGGAGATAAAGGGATAGGAATTAAGCTTTTCTAGTGCCATATCTTGTTCCAGTACTAAGATAATCTAACTCAAGTTTCAGTGTAAATAATGCAGAATGTACCCATGACTGGTGTTGTTTTATCATAAGGGCAAAGACATGTTTGTGTATGGATAGTGAAGGTTTATCCACAGTTGCCTTTGTCTGGTGAGTTTGGCTTCACCTTTGTAACCACACAACATTGCCACATGGAAAACCCTGTATTATTCACACCTAAACATGATGCATCATTAAATTATAGAGTGGGTATATACATTTAAACAATCTGACAGGCTAGTTATACTTGTCCGGACTGCTGCTGAGACAGTCTGGAGCATGCTGTTTCACCAGCAGTCCAGACTGGGAAACATGTAAGAGCAAGATCCCAGAAGTCTATGCAGTTGTAACTGCAATAGACTGTCCAGGAAACTCACTGGGAAAACTCATCGGAGTCGGACTGCGACATCAGCAGTCTGGAGTTTGCTGTAGTCTCGTCGGAGGAAGATCTCGTGATTTGGAGCTGAACGGGCAGGGTCTCATGTGGAGACATGGATTTTCATGATTTGGAGCTGGACGGGGTCTCGCGTGGAGCTATGGATTGGATTTATGGCATGAAGGGATTGGTTCGCAGCTTAGATTTATGTGTGGACGTGGATTTGGAGCAGGTTTTGCAGCTACGAGATCTACTCCCGGTAAGGTGTGTGTGTGTGTGTGTGTGTGTGTGTGTGTGTGTGTGTGTGTGTGTGTGTGTGTGTGTGTGTGTGTGTGTGTATAGACCGTTTCTTATTGGTGATGATGGAGAACATTCAGTTAAGGAAGAAGGTACTGTTTCAAAGAACTGTGTTTCTGAATCAGTAGATGCTGCTCAGACTGTAATTATTTTTGTGAATAAGTTATTATGGGGTGGTTTGGCTGATGATGTTGTACAGGAAATGCTGAACCAAGAGGAGCTCTTGACTGGTATGATAGTTTGTTGAGAATGAGATAATGGAAGGGAAATTATGTCAGAATGGGCAGCCTATAACCTGGATGTGCAACTTCCTTTTTTTCTGGTCAGGCCTCAACAGTGAACTCACAGCATTCTGAAAGGCATACTGCTAAAGGTAGACATTTTATCTGAGGCAAGACCCCTTACAGATTTGACTTTCAAAATTCATAACTTGAATTTAAATTGCATTGATTCTTAGGATGGTCAGAAGAATGACTATACTACTGTTTTCACTACATGATGAGTTAAAAAAAAGTGACATTACAATTGCTGACAGATGATCCCGCTGTTTAAGATGTGACTTCTCATTTGAAAACATTATGTGCAGATGCTTTTCATCTTACAAAAGTGTGAGTTGACAGAGGTATATTGAATGGTGAGTGGGTCAGTAATGTCATGCTATATAGGAACACTGATATCGTTTCTCATTTACCTGGTGCTTGCTTTATAATACATTATAGGAGTGTCTTACATTACTGGGAGACCCCACAATCATGCTAGTTTGTGGACATTTTGATTATTTCATTCAAATATTCCCAGTAAAATGCTATGCATTGTGTAAGTAGTGAGGGCACACTTGTAAAGAATGTCTGATAAGATGCATCCAGATATTATCAGGAGGGTCATTTGTGGTATGCTTGCAATATTTATCTACAACAAGCTGAGTCTTCATTCTGTGTGGCTATGGGTGAATGTTCCTATCACAGTTTTACCTGGTACTTTAGAGGTTCTTTGGGGAAGGGGCAGGTACACCTGAGGCAGTATATTGTACAGATGGAATCTGGTTGGTGTAGGTTCTGTTGGCTTACCTGATGTGGCTGACTTGGGCTCTAATGATCCTTTAAAATTAAGGGAAGGGAGAGGCAAGAGGTTAATACAGAGGAATCATGTGATGCTGTGGAAGGGTGTGTGTGTGTGTGTGTGTGTGTGTGTGTGTGTGTGTGTGTGTGTGTGTGTGTGTGTGTGTGTGTGTGTTGGGAGATCAGTTACTATGACAGTACAAATGCAAAAGAAGAAAGGTAGACAGCAGCTATGTAAATTAAATAATAAAGGAATGGTTAATATTTTCCTTCTTTCTTTGAATGCTAGTATAATCAGATGTTCAATGAGTTGTTACTTATACACACACACACACACACACACACACACACACACACACACACACACACACACACACAATTGGTATAAAGGGTGGCATGAGGACATTGTTTTCTGGTTATTAGGTTTCATTCTCACATCCAGAGGGATTAGTTGGAGTTATTATTGTATGGATCCTTGGGGTGGATGTGTGTTCTGAGATTGTATTTTTTTCCAGAACAGAGACATGCAGATTTTCAATGTTACATTATACCAGTGTTGCATGTTTGATTACAATGGAAAATCCTTAAGCTTATTGAGATTAATGCATATTTAGATCATACTCAGCAGTTGCACTCATTTGTTAATGTCAAGTTATTGTTGTTGATTAATATGGATATTTTTGAAAGGGGATCTCAAGTGGGATTTGTATAAGAAAAGTGGTATAAAGGGATGTAATATTTAATTGTACTAGTGTCTGATGGCAGATCGGGATTTAAGTATGAGATGGAGGCATGGATTTACCCATCACAGCTTTCTTTATATACTGTGATGTATATTATGTACTGTAGTTATCTTAAGGAAATAAGAGGTGAGAGTTCGGTGATTGGATTTTCCAACCATTGTGCAATATGTGGGGAGTATGGCATTGATATGATGTCTGTACAGGTGGATCAGTGGTTAAAGTGTTTTATTGCTGAGTGGCTGCAGGTGACAACTGGAGAGAATTTTTTTGCCTTTTATGGATGCAACATCAATGTATAAAACATTTTATGATACCTAGACTCAATGGTAAATGGCTTTTAAGAAAAAGTACTGGAGAGAGTATGATAGGGTGGAATGAGTGAGATGGAAAGATTTCAAGGCTTCTTATTGTGGTATACTGTGAAAGATGAACTCAATATTTCCTGCTGATGTTGCTGGTAGTTTTGATAAAGGGAGAGAATTCCATGAATTAAACAGGAAAAAAATGTAAGATTTACTTCATCAGCATCCTTATTTTTTATAGTTAAGAACTTGGTTACTTCATTGCTTGGGAAATGTGTGCAGTGGCATCAGAATGTAATTGATGGTTTGATGTAAGTTAATGGTAAATTGAAGGTTTCTAAGGATGATATTCTTTTGGTGGCCTCCACGTATGTCAGATGACAACATACTTTTAAGATTTTGTTGCTCCTATTGATTGCATTGCATGGAGACCAGCGAGAGGCTGTAGAAGCCCATCTATGAAGGAGATGTACATGATGTTGAAAATAATTAATAATGATAGTTTTCCTGGAATGGGTGGTTTGGCTATAGCTTTTATACATGATTGTCATAGAACTATGACAGTTAGTACAGAGGACTAAACCTCTGAGATGTTAATGATCTATTTCCTGTGCCAATAGTACAGGGTTTGAATCTTTCCACCTTCATTTGCCTGCAGTGTGACATTGAGCAAGTCACTAACCAGACAGTGTTTAATGGCAACTGAGAATTTGGAAGAGGATCCTCAATTGTCTCCTGGACTGCATGACTAGTAACTACCTATGAAGAAAAGCTACATTACATTTGTTGGCACTACTCAGTGAAGGGTTATGGACTGGTGTTTCAGAACCTGAAATTGAAGAATTTTGACTGTATTTATTTGAAAGAAAGGGGAATAAAATAGAGCTGGAAAACTTGTGTTCAGTATTATTATGCACTCCAAATATAAAATATTTAGCAAGATAATGCAGCTGCACTTAGGAATGGTGTGTGTGAAGTTTTAAGTGATGGCCTTTTCAGTGCATCTGGAACTTGTGGACAGGATATGTTGACTCTGATAAAGAAAGTGGCATATGTTATTCTGTCAGGTACTGATGATGATATTTTGCCGTCATGTGATGTTAGGCTTTTGGAACTTGCTTGGTGATACATTTGTGCATTACATTAGGTCTGTTTATTCTAGTACTCATGTCAGGTGTTTATTGAATGGCTGGTTGGCTGATGAGGGGATAATAAAAAGAGATGTTCAGCAAAGTTGACTCTTAAATGAGGCGTTGCTTAATTTGGTCATGCATGTTCAAATAATCTACTGTGGCATAATCATTGTCATGTTTCTGTCTTTTTTCATTTATTTTTTATAAGAGCCTTTTGTTTCCTACTTTTTGTCACATGCTGATAATGTAACTAAGATTGTGATGTTTTGAATGGAGAAAGTTGTGCAAATATCAGAGAATTGTTTGGGAGCAGTTGGATAGTGGATGAATATGGGTAAGAGTATGGGTTTGAATTTGTATATTCAGTGAATGTGATTTAATGGCAGATATTTGAGTTTTAGATTTCATACCCTTCAAAAATTCATACTAATGCAAGACCTACTACTATTCTATTAACTTTCTAAGTTTATAAGAGTAATATTTAAAAATTGTCTTTATTTTTGGACCTGTGTCCCACTTCTATGTATGGCTTTGTCCAGATTTCTTGCTCTGAGGTTGAGAGGTATGAGTGTCAGAGCCATCACCGTCAGCCAGAGACATTTCAAACTGTGACCTACTTGTTGCACTCCACTCCCCATTGTAGTGGCTCTGGATGTGTCCAAGCAAGACAAGGAGCAGTTATGCAGTGTACAGAGTATTCCCCCATCCAAGGTAGACCACAAGTCCGACAGTGGCTTTTCATCTGTCCTTGATTTTGCAGAATGTTCTGGTTTTCTGAAATATTTTTATACTGTTGTTTTATGCTTCTTATTATTCAGGAAATGCATGCTGTTGCAGTGCCTTGTTGCTCTGTATTAAAGTAGCAATTCTTTAATGACTATCAGGTCAGCTTGTCGGAGATTGTAAGATGCAAGTAAGCTTTAGTAAGCATACTGTTAAAGAATTACCAACATTGAAAGCCTTTTCATTGTTGCCATGCAGAGCATATTTACATAACTAGATAACGTATAAGCCTTGAGTATTGAAATGCATATGGCAGTATTTGTAATAAAGGACAGGATTACAGTGTTTTCAGAAGCTCATTACATTTGTTGGAGACTTGCAGTTATCTTTGCAGGCTTTACCCGTAAACTAAACAGAATGCCAATCTATCATATGTGGTCCATAACTTGTGCAGTAATCCTTTAAGCAATTTATCTTGAGCTTATTTCTTGTTCGCTGTTCATTTTTTACTTTGATCATTTTTTCTCCATGAAACAAGTAGATAGTTGTTGTCAGGCAGCAGGTCTTTTTTGGATAAGAAACATTTTTACAAGTGGTGGTATCACAGAGATTGCTAATTTCAGCGTGTTACTTGATAATTTTGTAAAGCTGAATATAAATTATAATTAGAACTGCAGTGCAAGGAGAAGTGGTTTGAGCTGAGTGCTGCTTGATTTTTTTTATATACTTGATTTTGACTGGCATTCCAGTAATGTATTTAAAAAGCAATTTATTTTTCATGGCTCACAACCTTTGTGTTTCCCTCTAGATATTAAGTAAGTTGTCATGTAGCCAATGCATTGAAATAGATTTTCTTCTACACTTTATTTTGTCTTGCTTGGAATCTCGTAATGACGGTTTGGCTCCCAGGGCAGAGTATTTAATTAAAGTTCCAGTTGTTGTGGTTTTGAGTTTAGCTCCACCCCTTTCTAGTTGGTCACACCCCTTCCCATTGGCCCCACCCATTCCGCTGTCTCCTGCAGCCCCCTTTAATTTGAAGTCACCAGCCACCACTGAATAGCTCTGATTTATAGTTATTATACAACATCTGAAAACTTAGAGGATAAATCCTGTAATTGAATCCTGCCATCTTTTTAACTGAACTGAACCTAAGATTTTTAACTTATTCTTTAAATTTTTGATGCACATTTTTTGAGGCCAGAAGTGACCTTACCCTGCACTGGCACTAGAAGAAGATGCATTTTTTCTTTCCTTTTGCATGTACTAATATCAGTTTCATTTTTCTCTTTGATTGATCATATGTATAAGATCAATATATCGCTTCAATAGTGGAATGAGAGTTTTACAAAAATGAATTAAATGTCTATGTGAACTACAACCTTGATAAGAACAGTAGCAAACTCTCTGAATCTTAAACAGTTAAATTGGACTGAACTGCCACACTACTTGACATACTCTCAGTCACAATTCACAAATATATCTATAAACCTGATAACTGTCCTTTAAATAATATCATCTAGCAAAAACACCAGCAATCCTGCTGGTGATTCACTGTATTATAAGTATGTATATAAAATCTGAACCCCCATTCCTTTATATTTTAAACATCTACTCAAGCTAAAAAGTTCTACTAAACAGCAACTGGTTGACTCATGGCTGTGCTCATTTTCATCTCTAAAATAACGCTCTATGTTAGTAAGCTCATGGTCTAGTTATTATCTACCTAGCTACTTCTATAGAACCACTCTGTCGAAGTTTTTATAAATACTGACTACCTCTAATTTATTCATTATGTTATGTCCTTATTGTCACTCTCCCTCTATCAGTTACTGCTTTTCATGTCTACTAATGTGCCTCTCCTACCTTTCTCTTAATGGCAGATTGGTTTCTCTATTCATATTCAGTTTATATTTCTTCACTATTCTGCACATCTTATTCTCCTTTTTCTGTCTCACTAATAGGTCTTTGACATACTTCAATACCTTCAGTCCACTCTTTCAAATATTTGGTTTCTGACCACTGTGATATGAGCTCTTTTGTGGCATAAGCAGTTAGTGCACAGCTATACAGACTGTTGAGTTAGGTATCGGCTTTCCTTTGATCATGTATTCCGGATTTACCTGTCTGATGTTGTGGAGTGTAAGGGCACTCGATTCTGACTGTGGTTTGCTGTGCGCATTCTTGCGTTTACATCATACGCACAAAATGGCTGTATACTTCCTTACCATGATGTGGCCATAAACCTCTGCTGTAAGCTCAAGGTGAGGACCCCCATTGTACTATGTGCCTTTGTCTCTTGCATATTTGAATAACAATGTTGTTCGTAGTGCTAAAATGATCATGTTAGCTGATATATACACAAAGTTAATGAATCTCTGGTGTTATCGTTCACATTTTTATCTCTTTTCAGTTTAGTGCATTGTTTTGTTTATATTTCTACTTTTCCTTATTTCCTTTTTTATTTGTCTCAACATTTTCTTGTTTTTGTCTTACTTTTTTAATGTTAGGTTCAGTCTGCATGTTCGCTGCCCTTAACTTTGTTTTATTTCTTCTGAATTATTTGTACAACTGTTATTTTTAATGTAATATGACAATTCAATGTTTTTTGGAAATGTACTCACTTGACAGATCCAGAAGTCATTACTATGGATCAATGTTCTACCCTAGTTAAAAAATAATATAGTATAAAATAATTTTTCTTGCAAGGCATGGTGATCAATCAAAATGCATGCACATCAACTCAAGAATGAAGCCAATCTCTTTCGCTAGGAGAAGTGCCCTAGAGTAAATGGCAATAAGACAGGTCGAAAGATGATTTGTTGAGTTCTTCACAATAAATCTTTTCTGGGTCAAAAATAGTTTTGAGTATAACTTAGTATAAATATCTTTGATGTATCAAGACTATTGGATAGGTTCTGCTTCATTTGAGTATTTATTCATTGATTTATTTATTTATTTAGATTGCCCACAGGATGCCAATTCTGCTATATCAAATCTTATTTCAAATAGCTTTTATACTCTATTCTTGGATTTATATGATACTTGGTAGAGCCTGAAATATGCTGGGAAAAGGTGGGGCTAACCTGGATAAAAATCATGAGTGTTTAAGATGTCACGATCGTGAGTTGCATATGGAATGCTATTGGTGTTTTAATAAACATTAATTTTAGAAGCTTTCTGTGATATTGTGGCTTCTTGAATTAATTTATTTAATAGCAGTAGCAAAATGCTTATCCAATATGTTTGATACAGTTACTAAATGAGTAGGCACATGCACTTAGTAACTATAGCAAGGAGTTTCCATAAATTCATTACGACAGAGTTCTGTGAATGTTTTTTTTTTGTCATAACTTTAGAGAAGATCATAATAGCAGAAAAAAGCATAATTTGGGAATACAGATAGTTATTTATGCAGTGATTCCAAAAAGAATTGGGCATCACAAAATGAAGTCACACCAAGAGTTTAAAACAAAAATGAGGAAAAAATGTATTTATTTATTTTTATTTTTTTTTTATTCTTATCTTTCTGCATATAGTAGCCATGCTGAAATGTTGCACTATGTCTAAAAATGAATTGGTATTCCTTATAAAGCAAATTCTGTGAAATGTGGCAGTTTTCACTGTAGTAGCTTGCTCTAGAAAAGAAGAAGGATAGTGGCCTGACTACAATCCAGATGACCCAATTTCAAGTAGCTGTTAAACAATTGACAGTATAGCCAGAAAGGATAGTCATGCCTTTCTGTGGATGGGGGGTACAAAACACTTGGAGATTTGATTCCCTGGAGAACAATGAAGAAACAATAACTCAGTGTTGCCTTTCAGTGGTTGTGGCAGTCCTACAGTTGTCATACCCATGAATAAGTGAGGGTTGATGCAGTACGTTTGTCTGTTGCATGTCACACACTAGCATACATTGATTTCCCTGGTGCAAAATTACAAAACAACCATGCAGTGCTGCCTTTGGGTGGGCAAGGCAGCCCTGCTGATGCCAGCCCCTTGAAGAACTGAAATAACTGAAAGGTGAAGCAGCACTGATATTCATTGCATACTCCACCTATGTTTGTTTTTGTTTTTCTACTTGGTATGTGTAGGGCATAAGGTAGAAAAAGGAACTCCTCTCATACCACCTCTAATGGTTGCCTAAATGATGACCCCTCTCAGCCAACTCTAATCCTCAGTAAAGAGGGAACAAGTGATTGTTAGGCTAGGGGTGAATAATGGTCAGCAGGCAGTGGACATTGACAAAAAGTCCAAAAACATGTCTTTAATGTAGTAATTTGTTTGAGCTTAGAACCTCTACTGCATGTGTCTGTTCTACTGGTGTGGATACTGAGTTTGCTAAATTTTACCTTTTGAAAAGTCATAAAATGAAAGTTTCAATAACTAATAAGAGTTGAGGTGGTTGTGGATAATACAGGATAACATAGCTACCAGGCTTACTACTTCTGCTGTCTTGGGGAATGCTTAAATTTTGCTATATTAAAAAAATGCTGCAGTTTCTCTTTCCATATTTTGCTTTCTTGTTTACAGCATATGTAAACAGTCAACACAAGACCTGTCAGAAGACACAACAGTTAAACTTTCCTGGAAGACCTGATATTTTACTTATGCCTTCTGCATTTGCCCTTAAAGTATTGCAATGAATATTTCACAATAAAGATGCCTGTTTCATTGTTAAAATTATTTATGCATAAATTCATCTTTCTTCACATTGAATGTGTTAGTGAATTGAAGCTTTACCTTTCCAACAGCAAGAACTCCATAAGAATTCTGCCCAGATATGTACATAGATATTCCATCATATTTTACCTCACATACCATTTGAAAGATGCAGTAAAGTAAGAAAATGAAGTTTTCACATTGACTATTTTTACACTGAAAAAATCTGCCATTTTCCCACCGAACGTCGCACCATGAAATGAGTCCTACAATAGCTATAGACAAATATAGACAAATATGCATAAGAATTACATCCAGATAAGAAGTTTGTATATGGGATTTTTTTCTTAGTTATTTTTTTTAAAATAATTATAATGAATTACTAAAAAAAATCTAAGATATTGTTGATTTTTCTCCCTGCACTACTTGTCAGTTTCTCACACAAATCCATTTTTTTACTAAGTGGATTGAAGTCTTATACTGTTTGGCACCAAATAATCACATATTTTATTAATTTATTCTTGCTTGTTGTCCCTGAATTGTAAATGGGAAGACGTTAATTATGGTTAGGGGTTGGAGAGAAAAACTTCAAACATACAAGATTTTTTTCATAAAAATTACAAATTAAATTTAATTTCAACAAAATGAGAAGTGAGAATAAACACATATAGAAAATCAACTGTATGTCACTGAAACAGACGTACAAATGTCAACAAAATATGAGTGAAAATGGACATTGTTCTTTGGAATGTCACTAGTGATATAAACTCTGCAAAAATATGAGTGTTTGCATTAGATCCCTGGAGCTGGCACTCTCCTGGTTTTATTTCCTTTTCCATGTTGCTGAGAATCTGTTGAATAACTCCATTTGATTATGTTTACAAATGAATTATGTTAGCTTATTTTTTGCAACTGCCATACTTTTCACGAAGTAGTGCTATTTTAAGTCGAGATGAAATCTTGTTAATTCGGTTAGTATCTATTGCCTTTTTCTTACCTACCCTTTCCTCAGTACTTCTGTTCCCTCAAGTCCCTCATATATGAGTCACTTCCATCACGTTCTGTATCCCAGAGAAAATAGCATTAATTACTTTAGTCTTCTCTTCTATATATTTTTTTTTCACTCTTTTCTTCAAATTGACTTGCTAACTAAATAATTTTCCATCAAGTGTTGTACAATTTCCATTCAGAGTTTCAAAGCATCTGGGCATGTATGAATCTTCTGATACATCTGTCATGTGACACATTTTTTGTGAATGCATCAAGTTACTGAAAATAAAGAAACTGTATTGCTATTTTCATTTCTGTCCAAATTCCCATTTTTTCCACCTACTGTTTGTGTTTTATATGAAAAATGAGATTCTGCTCTAACCATAGCAAATATCCAATGACATTTCCAGACAGGACTTGTGATTTGGGTACAGCTGACATGTCTTCTTGCAGGAAGTAGTATGAAGGACAATATGTGATGTGCAGGAATCAGTCACAGAGATACTTATAAAATAAAGGTACTGCAGTTCTTTGATAAATTTGATTCTAACTGGTACATGGAAGGTTTCCATACTGGGCAAACATAGGAATAAGGCATATCTTTGCTAAACAGAACTCTCGAGATTCGACTCAAGCTAGGCAGCTTTATTAGTGGCAGAAATTACGGTAGAAGAAGCTGAATAGTAATTACAGGAGCAGATCAGGGATAAGATCCCTGTCCGTGACAAGATCTCCGTAACTTATTCATAGCCTAAGTACATATCCTTAGTGAACTTTATGCTTTTGGCTAATGACATTCTCTCCATGGGATTATCTCTCACTTAATGGAGATATCATTTCAGACAGCCTGAAGCAGAAGAATGAAACAATACAAGTAGGTTCATACAACTCAATCGCAACTTAATTTTAAATTGTGATTATAAATGCTACACCATAACCAGATCTGTACTATATGGATCACACTGGGTTCATACCAGACAGAATTGCATTTGACATTTTAAATAAATGGCCATTGCGAAGCTAGCTGGGTGAGCAATAGTTGCAAATTCACCACCCTTCTCCATTCCCTGACAGTCTCTCTCTCTCTCTCTCTCTCTCTCTCAGTAATCCATCTTAATCTGAACGTGAATTGTTTATGCATTTTCATTTGAAAATCAAGACTATATAGAGCAAATCTTGAGAACAATGCTACTGTACTGTAAGGGCATTCATAATCAAAAATCAGCATGGGTGTTGCAACGTCAGAAATTTGTACAAGAAGGTGTTTGCATCAAATGGCAGCGATACATTCTTATCCGTAAGACATTTTTATTAAAATTTAGGAGTCTGAGGGATTTAAAAGAATTTTTTATTAAGATGTAGGAGTCTGAGGGATTAATTCTCACTGGCAAAGCATTACATGACCCTTTCCTTTAAATGTTCCATCCTAGGCCCCCTTCTCTTTAACATCTTCATTAATAACTTCCAACAGTCTCTCCCCGATGCCACACTGTTAAGTGTTGTCTTTTTCAGTAGTCCCATTACTATTTTGTGAAAAATTTTGATGACATCGGAACCACATTCAGAAATGCTGAAAGAATTAATTTAGTCAGGACAAAGGAAAGAAAAATGTTTAGTATTAAATTTCACAGACTAAATTAATTTTTTTGAGCATTAAGCATACAACCCATTGACCTTTAAAAATATTTACTGCTTCAACTCTATATTTATATGTTTTACATATATATATATATATATATATATATATATATATATATATATATATATATACTGCTTTTGGCCGAATTATATTTAGTAAAAAATAATGCATTTCACTAGAAATCCATTAGGTCGAATTTCATTTTTTCGAAAATGGTATATAGCCCCTGCCCCACTGCAGTGCGACCCTGGAGTGAAAATATAAAGTTAGGGGGTGTCACATTGGGGGGTGTGGGTAGCATAGCCCCCCCACATAATTGCAGTGCATTCACTATTATATACTTGAGTATCCATTAAAAATACATTGAAACATGTAATGTTAGTAAAAACTAGTTGCAAATTGTGGGGGGCTGCGCCACCCACACCCCACAATGTGGGGGGCTGTGCCCCCCACACCACTCCCTAACTTTATATTCTCACTCCAGGGTAGCACTGCAGTGGAGCAGGGGCTATATTCCATTTTCGACCAAATGGACTTCGACCAAATGAGCTTTCAATCAAATGAGTTTTCAGTGAAGTGGGCTGCCTGAAATCATTTTCGACCAAATGTAATTTGACCAAAAGCAGTAGACCCATACATATATATGCAAAAACTTCAAAAACAAAAATAGTTTAAAACATCATTTTTGCAGGATGCAAGCCCCTCTGTACCCCTTGCTAATTATATATGCTAACTCCGAGATTGCACAATCTCAGGGAAAGGGCATATTTCCCTACCCTAAGAACTGTGTGATTTCACATATCTGTCAATCATATGCTTAGTAGATCTATTTTGATAGATATATTAATATATATATATATATATATATATATATATATATATATATATATATATATTTTTTTTTTTAAGTTAATGTATAATTTTTCTGATAGTAACAGATGCTTATACCATTAGACTGGAAGGCATTATGTGAGGCATATGTAACTTATTTGTATTATTACTATTTATTTTAGCATTTGGTTTCCTCATCTGGTATTAAATCTAATAGCTGTGCATTTCAGACATAACCTTTCAAATAAAACTGGACCAGAATCTGCCTTTCAAGCAAGGCAGAAGATAGCTTTAAGTAACCTATAAGAAACAGGAAATAATGACAGTTGCTGAAATAGCCAAGGGTTAGATAACTTGAACTGTTCTAAAAGGCTTTCAACACACATAACCCTCTAGATGAAACATTCATTTTGGTCCAGTTTTCTTTTACTTTGATACTGTTCTGTTCAATTTCTTCATCTGTTTTCACCCCACAAAAGGTTTTGACTTCCTCTGTTTTATAAACTGATTAAAGATATTTGAAAGCTTCACTCATCCTCTCCATCCCTACGAGTAGATTAGTGAGACAGGAATTATTGTATGGCTTTTAAACAATCTGTATGGTAAGGAAATGCACCATCATTTAATGCTCTTTCATTTAACTCATTTATGTATTGAACTGCTGCCAGTCTAGTAGTATAACATTTTTCATGCTCTCTTTACATGTATTTCCATGACCATTATATGACTTGTCAATTCTGTAATATGGAACATTAAAAACAGTCTTGTCAGATGAGGTGAGTTTCAGAAAAATACAACTACTGAGTATAAACTAAAGCCATGTCAAAGCAAGGCAAAAGTAACAAATCATATTTTATTAGTCTGGTCATTGTGTCTGCTTATTAAATAATGGTAAATTGTTTGAATATCTTATCTCTAATGATTTTCCCCTCATCACCCCCCCCCATAAAAAAGCAAATGTATAAGTTATGAATTATAGTTATTTTCCAATCTGCTAATCAGACAGCTGCATTTCACACTGACACTGCTTCTCCACTGAGAATAGATTTATAGAGTAACACACATGGTCCTCTTTTGTTATAATGCTCCATCTGGTGATTAATAACAGCAGACAAAATTAACATTCAAACAAAACAGAGCTCGTTCAATTAGACAGTAATGCCTCTGGTACAGCACTTAAAAATATTGCAAATCTGTTTTGTAATATAATAATTTTTTAAAGGTGCAGAATACTGTTTGTTTATTCAGAAAGCATATGCTGTTAGTCATCTGCTACATTCATTAGAGTGTTTTCTTTTCTTATATTTGCATGTGTCTAGATATATCTACAATTTTACCTATCAGGAATCATGTTTGCAGAATATTCTACGTATTTTCCATCTTTCTAAACAAAAAAATAGTCTTGGTGAATACAGTTTTGCATAGGTAGTGATAAGATATTTTGCCTAAAGCTTTATTTCTTACTCTTACAACATTATGAGTGTTTTAATGGCCCATTGTCGTTTTAGCGACACTAACTACAGTTATCATCTTAGCATTTTTCTAAGAGTGGCAAACAGTATGATCTTTATGTATAAGTTGTTCCCTTCATTAAAATTGCTGTGCCTTACAGCTTTCTCACAACTCAAGTCTTGTTAATTTAGTTGGCTGTTAAAAAAATGGATAAAACCACTAGTCCATTCAATGGCATATGGTTAGTTATGAGGCCAAAGTTGAGATTACAGTTAAATATTTACATGATTTAAATAATTTATTGTCATATTACTAGGAAAAAAAAGAAGCTGTAGTGGTGCAGCGGTAGCGTTGTTGCCTCACAGCAAGAGGCTCTCCCATTCGATTCTCGGATAGAGCACCTTCTGTGTGGAGTCTGCATGTCCTCCCCGTGGTCGAATGTCATTCGAAAGACATGCGTAGAATGGGCGTGCCTTCACTGAAGGTTGGGTGTCAAGCTGGCACCTCGGCAACTGTAAAAAAATCTGCTGCCAATCATTAGCGGACCAGAGGTCTGCTGTGGTGACCACTAACTGGGAAAAGCCGAAAGTAGAACAAACAAACTAGGAAAAAAAGACTTGGCATTCTTAATTACCACATGTAGTACAAAATCAGGGTAATACATTAAGTTTTCAAAAAGAAAATAGATAGATAGATAGATAGATAGATAGATAGATAGATAGATAGATAGATAGATAGATAGATAGATAGATAGACAGATAAAACTGTCTTCTAATTGCAGGAAGAAACCTATTATGTACCACTTTATATACTACAACTATTATTTCCATGTAGGCTTTGTGTGAATTGTCACAAATGTATAGTGATAAATTTACATTTTTTTTTGTAAAACTATCTTTGCTACATCTTTGCTACAATGATATCCATGGTGGTGGTGCTGCGATAGCGTTATCGCCTCACAGTAAGACACTGTCCGGTTCGATTCACAGCTAGAGCGCCTTCTGCGTGTAGACATGCGTGAATGGGTGTACCTTCGTTGAAGGTTGTGCATCAGGGCTGGTAACTCGGCACATAAAAATCAACTACCAAACATTAGCGGACCGGAGTTCCGCTGTGGCGACCCCTAACCGGGAAAAGCTGAAAGACACAAAATCTTTGCTACAATGGTTCTTTTACAGGCCATTGCTCCATCATGGATCTTTTGACATCAATTTAAGCAAACAAAGGTTAACACAACTACTTTCTTTGCAAAAAAAAAAAATGTGACCATTCCATTACAAATGTTCTGAACCTCGGACTATGATAACTAATTTTAAATATCACGAAAATAATTTCAAATGTTCTCTTTTTAACATCATATCAAAAATATATTAGGACAAATTCAATAAACCCTACACAGTCTGCTAAGACCATGTTTTGTATTCAGTAACTGGCTCTATATGGTGTGTAGAGCTATGCAATCATAGCAAACACTGTGGTATGCTAATTACAGCATAAGCAGCTGAATTGTATGCTAATAAACCAATCCAAGATGGAGGATCAATTGAACAAGCTATAAAGCAACCATGTAGATTCAATGGTGACTTTCCCTGTGAATTCAAAAACCTGTTGGAATACAGCCTAGGAAAAGGGTCTACATGGAAAGGATGTTACGGGCTGCTGTTGTTTTAATTCATGTGTATGTGCAACAGGCTAAAGTATATGCTACTGCTGCTGCTAATAGGCTATGGACAAGTAGAAGAGTTTTAGACCCCGGTTAATTTATCACAATTTGCATGAGGTAGAAATTGTAGAACACTATAGGGTGAATAGAGACACACTACAGGAACTCTGCAACCTCTGTCATCCTCAACACAGACTCAGGGCAAACTGAGGGAACCAATATCAGTGGAGACAATGGTATGTGTAACACTTAGGATTGTAGCTACAGAAACCTTTCAGGGATTAACTGGGGACATGCTGGGGGTGTCACAGACATCAGCATCTAGAATCATCCATAAATTCCTGAATGCTATGCTCCAACATGCCAGTGACCACATATATTTTCCCCATACTCCTGAGGACTGGGCCACAAATATGAAGGAGTTCTACCATGTAGCACACTACCCTGATGTATTGCGTGCTATAGATTGTACACATATAGAAGTCAAGGCACCACCTGGGGAACAGAGAAGGGTCCACATAAACAAAAAGGCCTCCACTTGATTAACTGCTAAGTTGTGTGTAATGCTATGGGAGTCATCATGAATGCGTATGGTGGCAACCCAGGTGGTTATCATGACTCACATAACTGGCAAACCTCTCAACTGTATCAGATGTTCACACACTCCTGCTGAAGAACACTATAATGAGGCACACTCTCAAACCAGAAATAATATAGAGTGTGTGTTTGGGATGCTGAAGTTACAGTTCTAGTGCTTAGATACATCCAGGGGAGCCCAGCAGTGCAATCCATGTATGTGTGCTGAACTCTTCCCCATCTGTGCCATGCTTCACAACATAATCTTGAGAAAACAGCTTCAATAGGATCAAGAAGGGAAAGGGGCACATGTCCCACCACAAATGGCAAGGTCACCACAGCCACATCCAGGTGAGAAGTCTGAGGAGGAACCAGCAGCTGCTGTGTGTGTAGGCAGACATAGGTATGCTGAATATGCCCTTGATTTTGCTAACAGGCAAAGCACAGCACAGTCACTCACCACCTAAGGTGCTAAAACCTTCATCCTATGCACATACATATATTAAAATTGATGCCAAGCAATGCTCACAATTTTTACCTCCATATGTATTGCTTGTGTACTCCTAGCATCAGGCAGACTCAGCCCTGAACTACAACTGTAGGAAATTCTGGACTTACTAGGTAAGCATTGCACCTGGAGTATTAAAACAGAATTGTATAATAATACAAATGAATGGCATATCCTTGCATGTCACTACTTGGTAATGTAAGCAAGTAAAAGGTGGGTGATTTGTAGAGTAATGACTTCGACATGTGACAGCAGAGGCTTATATGAATACATGTGCACTCTATTAAGTAATAGGCCTCAGGCATCAAAGATTCACACATTCATACATCTCAAAAGTACTGATGGTCACCGAATGTCCTCAGTTTGGCATCATATATTTGTACTGGAAAATCATGAAAAAGAGAAGTTAGAAATTAATGAGGCATATTTCTGTTTCAGACTTCTTAACTGTCAGAAGATTCTTAAAAATATTGATGCAAAAACTGATTTGATTCTATCAACTGTCTAACATTTTAAGACCAAAATATGTCAAAAGTACAATTAGCAAAACAACATCACAAACACAGATATACTAAGCACTAAGTCAGCTATGCACCCTGAGCATCAGACACAAAGCTTATGTATCCCTGAATCCAAAAGATAGAAAACAAGGATATGACACAGTTATTATCACTTACACAGGGTGTTTTGTGTGTGTGTGTGTGTGTGTGTGTGTGTGTGTGTGTGTGTGGGGTGGGGGCAGGAAGCCTAAGCTGACACAAAATGTTTAAGTGAGTGTGTGTCAGTAAGAAAGACAAACAGGCAGACATTTGATTAAAGTAACAAATGGCCATTGAGACAGAATGAGCTTTAAGCCTCACAGATGAACCATGTAACTGTTGTGTGTGTGTGTCTGTATGGGCCGTCCATGTGAAATTGGTGTGAGAGTGCCTGCAAGAACACAGCCAAGCTCTGTGATAGCTCTACATCTTAGTATTTTGGACAGGTATGAGCTATGCATGGTAGAGGTGGCAGTTCATCATTGTTGTACCTGATTACAAGAACTGGCTCTGCCAGGAGATGCACTGGCACATCCACCCTCATGATCAGATGCACTGCTGCTACCTATATGTGACTGATGTCTGCTGGACAAGCTCACCTCCTGACAACACCCAGGAACACAGTTCCATGACCTGTCATGTCTGGGTATGGACAGCTGAACCACTAATGGAGCAGTGGAAGTAGTGCCATTATGGGAGCGCGATCCAGCACAGCCACATCAGGTATTATCAGATAATTACACCCAAATGGAAGTAGTCCCCTTCCCAGCACATGTTCCATCACAGACACCACCCGTTCCAAAGTGTCATTCATCTAACCCATTTAATTAGAAACAGGATAGAGGCAGTCATGCATGTCAGCCTGTGCTACATCTACAACCCTAAGCTTTTCCCTGGAAGGCCTATTGAAATGTGCCTGCATCTCCATGGTGTCCCTAAACATATGTCAAGTGGCACGGGAAGACACATCTTGGTCAGGTGGAGGATGGACAGCGGGCCTTCTCCGAGCACCCCTAACAACCCAGCTATGCGGCACCTTGCCCCCACTTTGGCTATGGCTAGAGTCAACAATCACTGAAGCCACAGTAACTAAACTACCCTGATTGAGTGTCTCACTTTCCACCTGAACAATACCTGAGGGCTCACTGGAATGGGTTGGCATAGACCTACTGGCTGTCTTCGATGGAATTATAGAGGATGGCTGAATGTCAATCTCAGTGTCAGATTAAACCTCTGCACCCCCCAACTATGCCTCTGTCTGGCTACCCATCATCACAGTCTGCTGTTACTCTGACATCAGATGGTGAGATCTGCACTTCTACATCAGGATCACCTATGATAATAAGCAACAAACATAGGAAAGAAATTAATACATACACTGCTATAGTCTAATATATGCTAGCAAACTAACAGTGGTGCCACTATTACAGACAGTACAGCAATACACACAACAGTTCTGACACTCACATCACATATATGGATAAAATAAATATTTATTTGAACTGCTTATTAGTACTGACAAAATGGTTGGCTTACCATGTGCAGATGATTGTAGCCTCCCTATGGAAGATGGTCCTGTAAGAAGTTAAGCAAAAGGTAAGGACACCATCACCACAATTAACAGTAATGCAGGGGGTTAAAACTTTTTGCCCCTTATATGTCCATTAATGATACTTTTAACAAGAACTTAGATGACACGTCTGCCCCAAGCCCATGTGTAATCAAGCAGAATGTGTTGTTACCTATACAAATCTACAACTATCCCCCCCAAAAAAATATGTTAAACAGAACTTAATTATTTCTGTCAATATTTTAATATAAAAGAAGTATTTACTAATTGAGATAGGTAAGCTTACCTGGAAGCTCCTCCTGGGACATGCTTGTCCTTCCTGAAACAGTAGCATCAACATCAATGGCATGCTGTTGTGCACTTTCTAGTGAGATTTCTGGATGCCTGACAGTAGACAGGAACTCTTCATTTGCTCTCAATGGTAGCGCTGTAGCATCCCCCACCAGTAGCCATCTGTTCATGAGCCACTGCAGCTGTTCTCCTCTGGGTTGATGAAATCATGAAAGTGGCCCTATGATGCACCTGATCGTATGTCCTCCTCTGGCCACCTACTGCATTTATGTCAGCTAATATCTGCTGTCAAATTTGCATTCTGCCAGACATATCCCCACATCCCCTCTCAAGCAGAGAGGCACCATGTTGCCTAAATGCTTCCCCAATGATTTCATTTTCAGGTCACTGAATGGGGGTTTGTGAGGATTGGGACACCTGGGTGCCATAGGCTTAGGTGACATAAAACACAAAAGAAGGATAATACACATAAGTGGCACATAAATAAAAGTCCTGCTTAGATATAGGATATAAAAGGTAGTATTTCAATACTGCCCACTGAAGAACCAAGAAACAGTCAAGATATTCAAATATAAAAAAGAAATGGTGTGGTTGTAACATACTGCAGCCATACACAACACAAGGCTGAATCCAAAACAAGGAGAATAACAATAGCAAGTTTTGTTTGTGCCAACATAGAAATGGAACTTGGCTCCCCCACCCCCAAAACAACAGGCAAATTACACATTTTGCTAAGACAGTTTCAGTGAACTGCTAAAAGTGCTGTCAAATAAAATGTCCCAAAAACATATGTACACATTTACCAGAGAACATTCAATTTTATGCAATTGCTAGTCATGTCTGCCTGTGGCCAGCATTCCCCTAGAGGTGTCTATGGGCCATCCTAGAAGGCTAACACCCCTGTGTCATTGACAATATATGACATTTACATTTCACTGAAATAACAATAGGAGTGCAAAGAGAAAAATTGTTGTAACATTAGCACCTGTGATCAGACCTCTCAACTATCCCTATTTTGTATGGACACCCCTGATGTTTCTCAAAGTTTTGTTTCATTCCTCCTAAAATTGGAAATCATTTTGAGAATTTCTAAGATAATAATGCCAAGATTTAAAATGTGTCCCTAATCTGACAGCTCTGCTTGTGATGACAGTTAATAAGGCTGTGCATCTGAGAAAGTAAAATACCCTGTCAAACATGGCTATGTCATCAGTAGTTGCATGCAGATAAAAGTAGCATTTGCTAATGCATATGTATAAATATATATATATATATATATATATATATATATATATATATATCTAACACTCTCTATCTCTCTGATATATATGAAATCATTTTCTTAGTGACTTGTGAGCATAAAAATGCAAGCATATCTTATCAAGATCAGTGGTGTTCTGTGAAGATAAATCCCAAACTAATATCTTCTTCTTTATTATCCATGTAAACACATCTCCTCATCTTCAGGTTCCCTAGCTGCAAGTTTCCTTTTTATAGTGTAGATTTGTGGCTGTGAGCATGGTGAATATGTAAATGAGGTGTGAACTTATTAGAATTGTTGAATCTCAAATACTTGGCTCCATGTAGCATATGTTAACATAGTGCAGGCACTCAGTGTTTGTTGCTAATGGGTTGCAACTGTGTATGATTATTGGCAGGGAGAAGGAAAGCACAACAGCAATTCAGACTCCCTTACTTCCAGTGAGTGTGTTAGCTAGGTTAGACTTACAGAGTGTAGGAGCAATTGTATAAATGTTTTAAAATGTAAGTAAGCAACACACATTTCACAGTTTCTGTTCAGTAACCTCCAAACTCCCCTTCATTTTTCAGCAACTGTAAATTATTGCCATTTACTATCCTCACACATTTTAAGGGCAATAATACAGAATGCCTTACAGACTGCATATTACTGGTTAGATAAGACAAGCATGAGCAACACACAGAGAGATAATACAGAGCTGCACTTATGCAAGCAATAGTAATAATTTGTTGCGTAATTACTCAGTACACTAGACCTGAAATTAGTACATGTACAAACAACTGTTATATGTTTTGTTAATTTTGTGGGTAATGTTGTAGCTGCTTGTATGCACAATTATTTTCATTCTCTGCTGCAAAGCTATTTTTTGTGGTAAAGTGGGATAAGACAACTGCACTGTGTTTTGAAGGCTCATTGGATTGAGAGTTAAAATCCAGACCTGTGTAAAAATATTTCATGTGTACCAATATATATTATCGTGGTGTTGTTTATTTAATATATTTATTTTCTTCTTTCCTCATCATTTTCCTTTTTTATGCCAGTGTTTGCCTTGTGCTCAGCTTAGCAAAAACAGGGAAAACAGATAAACACAGCAAATGTTATGTTTAGCTTTGCTTATCTTGTTTGCATGATGCTTAGCAGTGTGAAAACCTGGACTAGTGGTGCACACAGGAAGAAGACAAAGCAACACATGCAGACAGGATGCAGACATTCTAAATCTCAAAAGGATACATTGTAGTAGTTGTAGCTTTCCAACTTGCAACACTGCTAAGTGATGTTGAGCGGTGGATAGTAAGCTTCCCCAACACCTGCAGCCATCAAACACTTGCAGACAGGAAGCAGACAATCAACAATTTCAAAATGGTTGGACAGCATGCAAACACAGTAAGCAATGTTGCATGGCAGTTAACACAAAGAAGTTAATAATGAATAGGGAAATATCCAGCTGTTATTTAGCTACTCCTATGGAAGCAGGTATATGAGTATGGCTGAAATCCTGATGATCCTAGGTTCTAATACAGGAAGTGCAACATAGTTTTACTGCTTTGACAGTTCAGTTTATAGTAATGAACAGGAAAATATCCAAGTGTCATTTCAAAATTCCTATGGTGACAGGTATAAGTGTATGGCTACCATATATGTGGTTGTGGATTCTAATCCAAGAAATTCCAGATGTTTTTACTGTTCCATTTCATATTATATTAAATATCACTTATAAAAATGTATTCATAATTATAAATAGTGGAGCTGAGATAAGTTATACTGATGAGGAATCAGACACCCTTACTGTCTTTTGAAGGTTCAGATGTATGACTGAAGGTATACTGTCTATTATGTTTCTGTAAATATAATTCTGCTATCTGGAAGTGGATGGCCTTCACATTTATATAAGATGCATACACAAATGAACATATATACAATGACCTCAGGTCACACACATGCATGCTTAATATTTCACTTTGTCACCTGTGTTTATAAATGATTCATGACTATGTCTGAAAAGTACTTCTTCTGAGGCAAAGATGGGAAATCATCACTGTGTAAGAAAATGTTTGGTCCTTTATGCATAGGTTTGAATTCCACACTGTAAAAAGCAAGATTGGCAGTGTATAAAAGCAAACAAACATGTGTCAGGTCAGGACATTTATAATCCCAGTGCATGTCTGAAAAGTTAAATCACTTAACAGTTACAGCAGGAACACCACTCAAACGAATGTCAAGTGTCAGATTAACCTTCCAGTTTCCAAAACTGCTTTCCACTCTGTTAGGTACTGTTACTCTGTGCTTTACATTGTGCAAATGTGGTTGGCATTGTTGCTCAAGTTTGCACATTGCCATTAAATGCAATAACATGAATTGGCAGGAAAACATTATTTGCTATTGCACTGCTTTGGGATTATATATGTCTGGTATTAGAGGAGAAAGTGCCTGATTTAGGGCCAAAGGTGGGGTGTACAGGAGTGCAGGATATTTATTGAACTACTGGTAAAGCACCGCAGACAGAGACTTTTGCAGAGGGGGCTATTCTGGATCCTAGCACAAGTCTGTGGGTTGGAATAGTCTGGCCAAGGCTGTATCCAGTGTGACTGGCATCCCATGCACTGGAGAACAGTGTAGGCACCATTTTAACAACCTGAAGAGGGATGCACTCAACCAGTGGTTCAATGGCCAACATCCCACAGTTGTGTAAGTATGCTAATAAAGAAAAATCCTAATACATAGAAAGCTAAATATAGGCAAGGCTAGTATGCATGCTGTTCTTCTGTTCTTTTCTTTTTCACTGCTAATTCTGAAATAGCTGCAAATAGGCAGGTCCATGATGATCATCTAGAAAGACTGAGAGAAGCAAGTGGTATGTATATAGCACAAGAGAAGTATTATTGTAGCTTTCAAATTTAAAGATTCTTTCTTTCCTATACAGTAGTAGTGAAGTAAGCATGCATATCCTAACTGTAAAAGCAAGTATGCATGCATCAGTCAAGTCTACTTTATCCTCTCGAAATCCAAAAACCCCAAATACAAATAGTGCGACACATAAAGAGCAAACTGTGAATACGTCAAACGTACCAAACTGCAAAATTTCAAACCTCGAACCATCATAGTTGGCCAACCCACCACCCGCAACACACTACCTACCCAAAGACAATAAAAACAACACATACATACACTAACCAAAACCCTACTTCTAACCCTAAATTAAAGCACCAAAACCCTACTACTAACCCTACACTAAACCCCACATACAGAACTATCTATGCACTATCCTTAACCCCTCACTAACCCTAAGGTCCGTAACTACCGCACACTTCCCCACGGAGCTATACCCAAACAAACTAAATATTCCACACACATACACTTAACAAAACCCTACACTAAACCTTACATACATTACCTACACAAAACCTTACATACAGTATCTACCTATGCACTTACCTTAACCGCTCCGTAACCCTAGGGTCCATAACTATTGCACACTTACCTTATGGAGCTATACCGCAGATGGGCCAACTATGCAAATTCGATATTTCCACGTTCGCAGTTTCATTCGTTCGCCATATTCGTGGTTCACTCTTTACATATTGCGCTGTTTGTATTCAGGGTTTTCGGCTTTCAAATGGCTAAAGTACACCCCATCATTCTGTAGCACAAACCAACTTTAGAAGTCAAATGTAAGACTGTAGTCAGAGGTTATGGGTTCAAATACCATGAGTAACAACTATACAATACTGCAGTTGTTTAATAATATTGCATAAATTAAATTCTACACAAGTGGCATAAATGCCCTGTTGTTAACTGTAATATGCATAATTGGATCAAGCATATGTGCAATATCTGCACATTGCAGGGATTACTGTGAGCAATCTATAATTATAGTTTGCACTTGTTAGGGAGTATACATAAATGTAAAACTTCTGATAAAATAGTTGTATTATTGTGATAATGCATTGTATTTCACATATTATGGTACTCATTTTATATCTTTTTTTTCTCTCACCCAAACCCTTATCTGTTGTTTTTATTTTCTATTATGTGTTATCAAAATGTCTCCATGTCATCCATCTGTAACAGGCTCTGACACTAACACTCAGCACATCTGGAAACCAACCTGGCAGTACTACTTCTGCTTCTCCTACACTACCTGTATAATCAGGTGGCAATACCCTGGCAGCTGGTGCTGTGGTACCCTCCTGGAGTACTGGCGGAAGTGGGGATTTCATAACCTGCCAGGAGATGCCACATGGGGGGTACAGGGGGGCTTGCCCCCTGCTTATGTGTGTATGAGTTGTGTATGTGTGTAGTTTTGTTTGTTTATGTTGTGATGTGGGTGTTGTGGTGTCTATTGTGTGCGTTTTTTTCGGTGTTGTGAATTTCGTGTTTTTTTTGTGTCGGTGTTTTGTGGATTCGGTTTTATAGTCTCGAGATACTGAAATTCGATATTTCAGTATTTTGAGGTTATAAAGTGAATCTATATATATACATATATATATATATATATATATATATATATATATATATATATATATACATTACAAAGCAACCTACAGTCTTTTAAGACACCCATATGCGCACATTCTTTTATCTTTGTTTTTATTGTTTTATTCGAGCACAAGCACGTTTGTAATAAATAAGTTTATGCTTAAAGTCATGGTGACTGTACTGGTCATTTGCTGGATATTTGTTTACTTTCTACAGTACCATTCTTCAAGTGCTGCAGCTTTTATCTTGACCCTTATTTGGCCTATATATATATATATATATGTATATATATATATATATATATATATATATATATATATATATATATATATATATATATATATATATATATATATATATATATATATATATATATCATAAGATCGACTGGTGGATAGTTGAGCGAGTATGTCCGAAAGGAGTGTGACAACATCCCAAAATTGTAATTGTAAATGTTGCAAATCCCAAAATCCCATCCCCTTTTTGACCCATGTTCGCACTCATTTTGGGGTGTAAAGCAGTCAGAAATGTTGATTTCAGTGTTTTTACAACATTCTGACAATTCTGCATTATGGGATTTGCTGAGAAAAGTTGCTCCTATGCAGAGTATATACACACATATATATATATATATATATATATATATATATATATATATATATATAGAGAGAGAGAGAGAGAGAGATGTGTGTGTGTGTGTGTGTGTGTGTGTGTGTGTGTGTGTGTGTGTGTGTGTGTGTGTGTGTGTGTGTGTGTAGATATATATATATATATATATATATATATATATATATATATATATATATATATGTATGTCATGCACAACAATCAACTAGCCTGTACTGATCATAATGCCACATACAGGGATAGCAGTATTGCTCCTAACACCTCCAGCAGATGTTACAGTGTCAGAATGGTGTGCTTGATTACCCTCATAGATTGATAAAGTCATAATAGTTCTACAAGTGTATTGGTGCACAACGATCTATGATCACTCAGATTCACAATATGTTATGTCAGAGACATGGGGTTACTGGTGGTGTTATTCTGATATCCATGATTATCCATGATTGTGCGTGCTTCTGTTTACTGTTGTCCATGAGTCTGTAAATGTGTTCTACTTGTTGGAGACATCTGCTGACATTGCATTCATATTCAGGCAAATCAGTTTACACAGCTTCACAATATGCACCCAACCCCCAGTTGTACTGTACTGTATATAACATTCCTGATAGATGTTCTTTCCATTGTTCATGTCAGGATGCTTATATCACAAAGGCATCTTCTACATTGTTATGTCACCTTCTTTAACAGTCACAAAATATACATTTTCACTGTGGAGTCAGTACTCTAGCATGCCAATATATGATTGGTGTTCCATTTACATGCCTTCATCTGTTGTACATTACATTGTTTCACCTGTCTTCTTTACCTGTGTTCAGTCCTAAAATTCGTTGGTGTGTCCCTATTCAATACACACACTTCCCCAACTGTTTATTTTAAACAGCAGTCCATGTACCCTTGCAGATCATTTACACTTTTGTACAGAATGCCTGGAATGGGATTGCACATTTCTCTGCACTGCATACACTGTCCTGTAATGTGTTCTGACCATATACATTGTTATATGATAAACCCTGATAATCATTGTGGCATTCTACGCAATCCCACTAACCTAGTTTGCTCACAGGAAAACAGGTTTGCTATCCATGTTGGTTTACACGGTTTCTTAGCCAGCAACACTGTTGCCAGCCACAGAATTGTGCTTATTTACATTTAAATGCGATATGCAGCATGAATATGTAATTACCGCAGTTGCTCACCGCTCAAACATGTAAACTCCATGTAGGCTTCGCGTGAAGCTTACATTGAATTTATTGAGTCTAACCAATTATGTGTATTCTTTAATAATATTATTGCATATCCTTGTATTTCCTAACTTGGTACCGTAAGCAAGTACATTGTGGTGGATTTGTACAGAAAGTATCTTAACATGTGACAATGGACACTTACTTGTCCATTAGTAATTAGTAGACTTCAGGCAGGAAAAATTCACACAGTCAAACCTATGAATAATTCTCATGTTCCTTGCATGGCTTCTGTTTAGTACCATACCTTTGTACTAGTAAAGCATTGAAGACAGAAGTTAGAAAGTAATGATGCACATTGCAGTTTCAGACTTTAGACTTGCTTGTGTCATAATAGTAACCAAGCTTTGTTCCCCCCAAAAGAGGGGTGTACCCTTGTTCCTGCCATAACAGTAACTCAGCTATGCTACGCCCAAAAGAGCAGTATATGTATGTTTGTGCCATCCAACTTGGACTTAATTTGTTGGCAACTTCATATCATATTATTCCCTGTTAACATCCTCTCTCATGTTTAGGCCAATGATATAGAAAGACTTACACACTGCATGTGTTAGATAAGTGATGAATGATCAAGAAACACACAAAGTTAACAGAGCGGTATATTTGTAAGCATAATTATGACAAGTTGTGTGATAACTAAGACGTTATCAGATGGATTTTTTTTGTTTGTTTTACCTTTATGAGTAGTTTTAGGGTTTGAGCAAGATCTTTCATATGTATTTATATCTTGATATACACTGAAAACAAAAGTACTAAAAATACAGAAACTGTTTTTTTTTTTAAAAAAAAAAATGTCATACAGCGAGTACTGTTTAAACAACTTTACTAATAATACTGTTATTTTTTTTTTAATTCTAGTTCACTGGCACCATTTGCATAATTAATTAATTACTTATTTAATGTTTTATCCAATGGAAGATGAGTAATGTACTATAAAATGGGTATAGAGAAGGGTTCTGTTTATTCTGATGAAGTCTTCTGTAAGAAGATGAAAGTGCTTAATCTGTTGGTTTAATATCAGGACTATTTGTATTGTTTTTATTGCTTGCCGTACCGTGGTGTCTAATTGCTGGAGGAATTAAACTGCAATTTTTATTCAAGTGAACTGGTGTTTCAGCTGACACTATTCTGCAGTCAATTGTTGTGGAGGGACAGCCTTTATAGGAGCTCTGTGTGACTGGTTTGTGCTTTTGGTGTTTCGGATCCAGTGTTTTCTTGGATAATATAATATAATATAACATAATATAATATAATATAATATAATATAATATAATATAATATAATATAATATATTACACTACGGCACCCATTAATATTCCAAAACATACACGCTGATTGGTCAGTGTGCACGTTGCAAATCAGACTTATACTAATGGAAAAAGGTCAGGTCGCTCGGACTTTTTCCATTAATATAAGTCTTTTTTTACAGCAATGGAGAACGCAAGATCTCTGTTGCTTTTTAGACACTGCCTCTCTATGTTAAAGGAGTTTAACATAGCGAGACAGCTTTAAAAAAAGTAATGGAGCTCTTCCTTTCTCCATTTCTTTTTTCAAAGCTGTCGCGCTATGTTAAATGTATTTAACATAGTGAGACACTTTGTAAAAAGCAACGGAGTTCTTGCTTTCTCCGTTGCTTCCACCCACAACTCTGATGTACTGCGTAAGCATACGCATGCGCAGTACATCAGAACTGCCGCAGAATACCACACAGCTGCGAAAGGGCAGCAAGGAGGCATTATACAATGCCATTATTTAAGAAAAGTAATTATTTTTATTAAATAATGTCATTGTCTAATAGCAATAACCCACTTCTGGGTGTGGGCGATGATGGATTTAAAAACTGTTGTCTTTGTTTGGCCACTTGGGCTTCGCCCTCGTGACCAAACCACACCAACCATGGGTAAATCCAGCATTACCCACACCCAGGCATGGGTTATTGCTATAATATAATATAATATAATATAATATAATATAATATAATATAATATAATATAATATAATATAATATAACAGTGTAATATATAATAATAATAATAATAATAATAATAATAATAATAATAATAATAATAACAACATATGGTATTTGCAATACATACATTTGTCCTCCCCCTCAAAACTACCCCTGGTGCTTATGTGAAATACTGAGCTCTACAGTCTGTATACTTTGATAGGTAGGGGTTCTATTCTATCTGCAGTCACCTGTGTATGTGTGTATCTCTACTCAACAGAATAAATGTACTATCCTACAGTTACTTCTCCAATGGCATGGCTAGCTAGTATTTTCATACTTGCAGAAGCTAACTCATCCATTTCATGTAGCCCTCCCAACCTCTTGTCTCCCATATGACATACTGATGTCATCCACTATAAGATGACCTGCAGAGATGTAAAAGTCAGACATATGCTGTGGCACTTGTGTATATTACTGTGTTCTATAGTCTGTGTGCTTAGATAAGTAGGGATTCTGTTCTCACTGCAGTCAGCTGTGTGTGTGTGTGTGTGTGTGTGTGTGTGTGTGTGTGTGTGTGTGTGTGTGTGTGTGTGTGTGAGAGACAAATGTTGCTTGACATTGCAGAGATCCTTTTACACCTCTATGCGGGCCACTGTTATCACCATATGCTCAACAGACAATGCTGATGCAATCCTCTATATCAGATTATTGCATATATAACCATCCCACCAGGCCAGGATCAGACAATGGCCTGGAGTCCAGGTAGACATCACCTTAGGTGCATAGGACGTTACTAGGTAGAGGACTGGTGACAGGTATGCTTTGGAGTATGTCTGGTGAGGACAAGGGGTGAAATTTGTCCTAATCTGTCTGGTAGCAGGTTGGTAATGTCTTCAGGGTCAGTATGAGTCATACCAACTAGTTAGTTGGGCACAAAGCTGAGCCTTCACTTTTAGGTGTCTGACATAGCTAAAGAATGCCTCCTGATCATCTGTAGCTAGGGATGCTACTTTAGGTTTGTATCTGGCTTTAGAGGACTTTTTAAGACAGCTAATTTCCCTGTTCAAGCTGTGGATAGTGTTCTTCATCTGATGATTCAGTTCCCTCTTGCTCTTAGACATTACTTTCTTACACTTGTTGTATATCCTATGTATGCTTGATACCAACCAGGGTGTCTTGTTTTTTGTGAGGAACTTGTTTTGATCCATTCACATTCAGCCAACACTATACATGTACAAAGGTGTTTATACAGGCTATTTGTGTACACCTCTGTATAGAAGTCATTGCTGACAGTGGTAACACAAGGTTTGCAACTATTTATGGCATTGGTTAGGAACCTACCATTTGCTTTGGATAAATGTTTCATCCTTTCTGCTCTTGAGGGGGTGTCGAGTATGATTGTGCATGTGAAAGAGCTGAATTGTGATCTGACCTGACCAGGTAGGCCAACACACAGGGTTAGTGCAGAAAACCACCATGTTGGTCAGTACTAAGTCTAAGACATTCAAGCCCCTTGTGGTGGTGTAAACTATCTGTTACATAGCATGTGTATTAACAAAGTCCAGGAACCTTAGGGTGAGTGAATTTGTGCACATATATGACTCCAAATTGATAGAAGGATAGTTAAAATAACACATGACCAAGGTTTTTGGCTGTCTAGTGAGTTACTCAATTAGGTCCAAGTAGGCAGAGTGGTCTTTGTGGTTCAAGGTAGGGGGCCTGTAGCTATCAATGATATGGAAGGGGGTTTTGCATACAGTTAGTTGGACTCTGTCCAGTAGTGCAACAAATTTATCTTTACTGAAGATGTATACACCCGCACCTTTGGTTCTTTCATATTCATTTTGATGTGTTAATGTGTTGTGGGCATTGCACTCCTGCATGGCCAGGATGGTCTCTGTGGCCTTGAAACATGTCTGTGTGACTGCACAGACATGGGCATCTTCCAAGATAAGGAGTTTTTCCAGTGATTGCAATTTCTGATTTGCATTCCTTGCATTAAGAGCATAACCTTCAGTTTGTCTGTGGTGGATTCTTTTACATTGGGACATTATTTATGGCCACTATGGGGGAGGCAAGCACCTTCATATAGTACAATGAGTTATGTCTCCAGTCATTCACTGAAATATGTACTATGACAGAATTGTAACGGTATTTGTTGTTGAAAGACTTGAGAGACTTGAGTGAATGCGTGATGACAGACCCTGGCACCTGTCAGGCAGCTGACTGTGACCTTCTCCTTGTCCAGCCTGGCGAGGGAGACATCTGTATGTCTGTCTCACTATGGAGTCATTTATGAGCAAGACATTTCGTTTTGAGGTGTTTTGCCTGAGGAGCTTATTGGCTCAGGCTCTGGTGGGTGTATTATTATGTGCAGTTGATTTTGTTGGGTCCACATTGTGTGCAGTAGGTTTGTGCCCAGGAGGTCACCGATCTTTAGTTAGGTTTCTAGCGAGTACATCTGCATATGTTTATTTATGTGTTGTGAGCTTATGTGCAACAGGTGAATTGTGTGTACTGACAACAGGTTTGATATCTGTTTTTTTGTTATGTGAGAGAAATAATTCCAAATTCATAGTATATATACAGCTCTCACATGTTGTATTAGTTTGTTTTAGCAGTCAGTATCATACCTCTCAACAGTACCGAAATTATAGTATAGTATTTACTGGTTTTGAGGGCAAAATAATAGAGTCCCACGAATTCCTAAGTGGCCCCATCAATTCCCAATTTTTTTCTACATTTTTATTTACAAGTTCAAGTTGGGGCTGAAGTCATTACATATCGCCAGCATATCCTGCAATGCCATCAATGTGCAAGGGCGTGCACGATGACATAAGCTTTGTATGGCAGACTGCCAGCCTGTTGATGACTGGGACTGTGTTTATACCTGTTTAGTCTGGGATATGTGATAGAAGACTACAGCAGCTGCATACCAGTGAGTGAGTGGTGCTGTTTTTACAACTTAAGTTCAACTTCTGCAGTGCAGACTAGTTACTCCGGTGAGTCCAGTCCGCCCAGCGCCCACCCGTATCCACACTCCCACCCTCCCAGGATGAGAAAATTTACTTTCTCTGGCAGCTCAACCTCTGGCTCCAGGTAAGCAAAAAAGAAAAAAAAAGTTTCTAATATGCATTTACACATACATATGCATTATCTACTAGAGCAATGTGGGTTAAACCTGTAAAAAGTGTTTTTATCCCTTCTCATTTGCAAATTTTGAAATGCATGATGAGATTTAATTCCCATTCCATAAATATGACAAATTACTGATATTTTCTTCAGTTAACTTAATGCTTTTAACAGCTCCCAATAAACTTCATTAATCAGTCGAGCTCTCGGCTCAACATTCAGCCTGGAAGGAAGCTAATTTGCCTGATTAGCCAGCAGCTTTAGTGAATAACTAGGTGGATAATCTAATGGCTTTAATTACAGAGTGATTGCACTAGACAGAAAAAGAAGCATGGGTATGATACAGTAACTGATCAGCAGACAGTGGGTGGGCTTTTGCTGATAAATACCACCTAGGACATTGGGAATGGTATAACATGGTTTCACACATGGGATCGCGATCAACATGTTCCATGATATGTTCCTTTGAGTGACTACAACTAGCATAGTGGCATTCACTTAGGTACCTTGTGTGTTGCATAGTGGATCCATTATGTTTGTGTGGTGATTCTGGTGGGCAGACTGAAATCAGTGGGGATCAACTGTTGTGTGGATATTGTGACACATCAGATTTAGAAACTGATGGCGTAGTAATAAGGAAAAGTCTAGCCTTACCATTTACACTTGTGTCTTTGTGCTATTTGTTTGTGTTGGTGCTAATTAAAGTTGTAGTAGCAATTGATAGCAGCATGTTGATTATGCAGATCAAGAAAAAAATGGCCATTGTTATTAAACCACTGACAGGGATAGGCACTTGAAAACTTTATTGGTTAAGCATTGTTCACAATTTTATGAATGAAAACACTTAATCAATAAAGTTTTTCAAGTGCCTATCCATGTCAGTGGTGTACCTACAGCCAGTTATTCTTGGCATCTCTACCAGTATTACTGTTTGTTTTATCAGTCATGTTGACTATGCAGCTGGGAAATGAATTGATGATGATGGTAGAGGGGTTGGGAAAGTGCTGCTGTACGTATTTGTGCTGTGCCTAGCTGGGGGTTGCAGTAGACCTCCTGCCTGTCTTGATTACAGGAAACTTCTTTGAGTCGCAGGGGAATGCTAAAGATTTATTCATAGGAGGTAATTTCAGTGCTGGCTAGTTTGCAGATAAAGAAAGTTGCAGATGTAAGCCTTGCAAACTTAACTGTTGTCGCCAGTAACACTACAAAAGCACTTCTCTGCAAGCCTTGAGCCTTACATTTCCTTCTTTGCAGCACAGCCCTTTTGTGTTGTAAAAAAATGTCATTTCCCTCTTGAGAAGTGCACTTAAATTGAATTCTTAGTGGCACAATTTTGTTTTCTGTTTATGTGCTGCATAATGTTTGTTTTCTGCTCATTACTTCTGACAGATGCACAGTCTGTGTGTGTGTGTGTGTGTGTGTGTGTGTGTGTGTGTGTGTGTGTGTGTGTGTGTGTGTGTGTGTGTGTGTGTGTGCTTGTGCATGTGTGTGTGTGTGTGTGTGTGTGTGTGTGTGTGTGTGTGTGTGTGTGTGTGTGTGTGTGTGTGTGTCTGTGTGTGTGTGTGTGTGTGTGTGTATGTAATGACATACATCTCTTTTTTCTTTTTTCTGAATTACATCTGGCTTATGTTGCCTGGCCTATTTGGTCATGACAGACAGTATGTTAGCTACTGTTAGCGTACTTGTGTTTTGCTGATCATTTTTGAAAGTTAGTTGTCTTTAAGAAATACATTTTTAATTGAATAATTAAGTTGCTTATGGATTGTCTATATAATGCTAGTTAACTGATAGATTTGAATCTGATGAAGGAGAAGCATTGCCTTTTCTGAAAGTGCTTATTAAACAGTATTTGGTTGTTTATACCGCTCCGTCTTTATTACATGACAGATATAATTCCATCCATAAACACACCACCAGTGAATGTCCAGCACTGTAGTATTTCCAGTGCCTAATTCCAGGTGATATTTTTTCAGTCCAGATACTGCAGAATATTAAATATGGGTTGTGATAGTTGGGGAAATTTTTAAGTACAGATCGCATTTCTTACTGCCAATTAGAAATGCTTCATAGCTTTGGTGATGCGGTACTTACTTTATAGCTCTGTATGTGGATTGTGTGATGTGGTCTGTCAGTTTTTGTCCACCATCACTAAGTCCAGTTGATCCCTGCAATGTGTTTAAGAGACAGGACTAGGGACAGACACTTGACATTAAGTACAGCGCAGATAGTATAGTAGACTTCTTAGAAGTATTACTTTATATCTCAATTGATTTGTAATTGGATGGTCAGAAAAGGCATTACAAGCAAGAAGCATCATCAAGTCTTTTAAAAGCAGCTGAACTAATAGCACTTATGAGTTGCATATGTTTGAGCCCCTTAAGGCTCTTAACTACAGGACTGCAGTATCAGTGTTTTATTTTGGATGAGAAAGGATATAGGTTTTTAGGGAAATACTAGGCTAACTAGGCTAGCTGTCTTGAAGGGCTATTTTCAGCCTAGCTAATAACGCAAGGTCATAATCAAAGTTGTCATATTTTCTGTTTAATATGTTATCTGTTCTTCAATTTGCATCTGAATGTTGGTATTCCACAATTCCATTGGAGTGGGTGGGGTTACATTATGTATGCAAATTTTACGTTAATCAGCATACTCATTTTTGACCAGTTGTTCCTACTTTTCATGGGCTTTGTCCAGACTTTTGATCTTTCTAGGTATGGTCAGTATACATGAGACAATTGTATGTTGCCTCAGGATGTCCATGTACATCAGGCTGCCTGGAGACATGGTGGGAAATTGTCCGTCCATTATGGAAGGTATACACTGCAATAACCAGTGGGGAGTGGGTTAGATAGACCATGTTCTGGTGTAAGACTACCAAAATGTGTCTAATCTATGGAGGGCTAGGGTTACAAAAATGTGTCAATGTTTCACAATGCACACATGAGTTGCTCGCAGGGTAGCAGTGCAAACTATGAGCAGCTATGGTTAACTTGAGTGCAGACACCCCAAAACACGATGTTGGAATACAAGAGAAGTTAAACTATTTTAAACAAGTAAAACAAGGGAAAGGCCAACAGTGAACCTTATTCCAGCAATACCAAAGTCAGATGGGATCTTGGCTGCACAATTCTGAAACTCCCAGATATGCTCAGAACTAGTTCAAAATGATGTGAAGATTACTGATCCTACAGACATTGCCAACATACTGGCTGACAGGTTCAGTGCAAACTTCTCCCCCTCTCCCCCCCAAAAGGAGAGATATCTATACCAAGCGATTGCAGCCCCCCAAACATCTCCAATGCCCAAGTGAGAACTGCTCTCTCCAAAGCAAAAAACACAGCATCCATGGGACCTGATGGTGTCCCCGGCTGTGTGCTCCACAACTCAATGAGGAATTAAACCCACAGCTTGGACAGCTGTATAATCACAGTCTTACTTCTCGATACGTACCCAGGAGTGGCGCACTGCAACTGTGGTCCCACTTCACAAAGGCGGTGCCTCCACCGACCCTGGAAATTACCGGCCCATTAGCTTGACAAGCCTTATCTGCAAAGCCATGGAGAGGATCATAATGGACCTCATAAATAAAGACATAGGGAATTTGCAGACTTTGGATCCATCCCAGTTTGGCTTTGTCAAAGGCAGATCATGCCTTCTAAACTTGGTTGACTTTTTGAAACAGTCACCAAAGCGAGTGATGAGGGACAGGCAGTCCATACAGCGGACCTCGATCTGGCGAAGGCCTTGATACAATACCCCACTCGGGTATCATTGAAAAACTCATCAGCTTAAATGTTAACCCATACATCACAAGATGGGTTGCAAACTGGCTGAGTGACAGAACCCACAGGGTCAGAGTTGCTGGCGCCATGTCAGACTCAAAGCCTGTCACAAGTGGTGTACCACAGGGCTCAGTCCTGGGCCCACTCTTGTTTGGCATCTACTTTTCTGAAGTACAAGCAAACACAGGAGGGTTATGGCTGACAAAGTTTGCAGATGACTGCAAACTGGGCACCATAGTAGAAAACACATCTGACACAGATATCCTTCAGAAGGGTCTCACAGAAACGGATAACTGGTGCCAGAGCCATGGCCTAAAGTTAAATGCCAAAAATGCATAGTCATACCCTTCGGAAAAACAAGGTTACCCTAGCTACCAAATAGGTGGCAATCCACTGAGCACAGAAGAAGTTATCAGGGACCTGGGGACCCAGGTTGATAGTAGTCTGTCATTCGACACCCATGTAGCTAAAGTAGTTAGGAAGACCTTCTACATTGCCCACCTTATCATGAAGGGTTTCTCATCTAGATCAAGGGAGGTCATAGTCTCCCTATACTCATCACTCATCAGACCAATGATTGAGTACAATGCCCCATTCGGAATGTATCTGACCCGACACTTGCAGCAGCTGGAGAGGCCACAAAAGTTCCTCACCAAAAGGATAAAGGGTCTCAAACATCTGTCCTATGCTGCCCGACTGAAAGAACTCCAGCTCTATTCAGTCGCTACGCTGCTCAGAGGTGACCTTTGCCTAACATACAAGGCCATGTCAAACCCAGATTTGATGAATATGCTTCACCTCAAAAATCTAGATCCATCAGAGCCACAAGGGCGGAGACTTAAACCTCGACACGGCTATTAATAGGACGTGCTGGAGGGATAGATTCATCACCCAAAGACTCCCTATGCTGTGGAATAAAATCCCGGTATATGTGAGGCAGAGCACCTCGCTGGCCTTGTTCAAGAGAAATCTTGACCAATGGATGGGAGATCGCAGATATACCCCAGGGATTACCTCAGTGTCACTGCTCAACAGAGGCACAGCAAAATAATGGGTATAGTTCCCCATACTAAAGGGGTGGCGTAAGCCACAAAACTATGGGCTAGGCTTGTAAATGCCCTCGGGCAGATAGCCTAGTATGAACCTATGAACCTATGAACCTATGAACAAGGGTGCAGGGGGGCCTCTTAATGTAATAGGGCTGGTTTTAGTACTCAAATAATACTAAACAGTCTAGATTCAGCAAGCCTGAATCAAACCTATGCTATAAAAATGCAGACATCCTAGAGATCCAAAGTGCAGAAAATCACAATCACATCAGAAGAACAAACATTTTAAATAAATCAGTAATCTGAAAGAATGCTCCCACAAGAGTCTAGACGACAAACATTCCTAGTCTGAAATAAGTGATCTGGAGCACAAGTGCTTAAACCAGAACTGAGATACCTTCTGAATAACAGACACAATAAGCCTTCAAAAAGCAATTCCCAGCTTAGAAGGGTGTAGGCTAACCTCCCATGCAACAAGAGTCTACACCACAAGTCTTCCTAATGTAAAAATGACTAGTTTAAAGGCCAAGTGCTTAAACTAAAACAAAGAGACTTAGAACAACATCCACAATAAGTATTCAACCAGCAGTTCCCAGCTCAGAAGGGAAGAGGCTGCCATCTCCTCCCACCAGAATGTAGACTATAAACCTTCATAATGTAAGACAATTGGCCTGAAACCCAAGTGCTTGAACCAATAGTAATAGGCTTAGAATCACAGTTATAATGTAAGGTGATAGCAGACAGATGACAGTGACATGTCTGTTAATTTACCCACATGCATCATGTCATGGTTAGTAGGCCCTGTTTTATCCTGATGAGAAAGCCCTGTAATCTGTCCAGCTGCTACATGTGTCTGGTGAGGTTCCTGCAAAACAGAGCATTATACTGTATTACTGTCCTGATGAGTTTGACTATAGTGCTGTCATGCAGTTCTGAGATCTGCATGTGATGACATGTCTTATGATGTGCAGTATGCACTGGAAAACATTAAAGAGAAAGGTTATAAAGTAATGACACACATTGTAGTTCCTGACTTCACAGCCCTTAGCAGAGAATACACTGCAAAGTACTGTCATGACGATGCAATCCACTGTATCATTTGGCAAGGGAAATATAACTGGCAGGTACAATTTTCATTTCAACAACAAAAATGCAGATACACTAGGCACTAATGTAGCTATGCACCCTGTGGATCAGTCACAACATTTTGTATCCCTTAATCCCAAATAGAGAAAACAGGGATATGACACAGTTGTCATCATTTGCAAAGGATGCTGGTGTGGGGGGGGGGGGAGTGAAGGTCTAGGTTGACATAAAAACTCAGTGTGTGTGTGTGTGTGTGTGTGTGTGTGTGTGTGTGCGTGTGTGTGTGTGTGTGTGTGTGTGTGTATATGTGTGTGTGTGTGTGTGTGTGTGTATGTGTGTGTGTGTGTGTGTGTATGTGTGTGTGTGTGTGTGTGTGTGTGTGTGTGTGTGTGTGTGTGTGTGTGTGTGTGTGTGTGTGTGTGTGTGTGTGGAAGAAAGTGGAACAGGTAGGCTGTGTGTGTGCTTGTAGGGGTCCACTATGTGAAAGTGATGTGTGAAAGTCTGCATGAACACAGCCAAACTAAGTGCTAGCTCTACATCTTGGTATGTTGGACAGGTGTGAGCCATGCATGGTAGAGGTGGCAGTTCATCATTGCTGACCCTGACCATGGGAACTGGCTCTGTCAGGAGTTGCATTGGTGCCACCATGCCCAAGGTCAGATGGAGTGTTGCTACCTAAGTGTGACCAATGTCTGCTGGACATGCTCCCTTTGTGGGAATGCCCAGGACCATGACCCCATGGCCTGCCAAGTCCAGATGTAGACAGCATACTCCCCGACTGACCAATGGTAGTACTGCCACTATGGGAACGTGATTGGGAATGGCAATGTTGGCTCTCAGCGATGTTGTGGCTGACCTACACCCAGGAGGATGCCATTCCTATCCCAGCAGACATTCCATCACAGACACTGTTGCTTCCACACACCTCTCGGTCCATCACAGACACCACTCATTCCAACTTGCCATTCATCCTATCCAGGGAATCAGTGACAAGGTGGAGGCAGTAATGCAAGTTAGATTGTGCCACATCCACAACTCTTTGTCTGGAGTACCTTTCTGAATGTGTCTGTGCCTCCATGATGGCCTTAAAGATACATTGAGTGACACATGAAGAAACACTGCAGCAGGTGGAGGAGGGGCAGCAGGCCCCCTCTGAGCTCCCCTATCAACCTTCCTCTGTGGCACCTCACCAACACTTTGGCTACAGCCAGATTCAACAGGCACTGAAGCCACAGCAACCACACTTCCCTGCTCAATGTCATTGCCCTCCACCTGTCCTAAATCTGTGGACTCAGTGGACTGGGTAGGCATAGGCCTGCTGGCTGTATCCAGGGAAAAGTAGGTGGTGGCTGGATGTCAACCTCTTTGTCAGATTCAACCTGTGCACCCCTACACTGTGCCTCTGTTTCACCACCATCATCATCAGTGTCTGATGGGACACTGACATCAAGTGGCACAGGGCTCAGACTCCCACTGCCATGATCACTTGAGAGAAAAAGAGAGAAACACAGGCATAAGTTAATACCTGCACTACTATGGTGCAATATATGGTAAACAATTAACAGTGCTACCACTATTACAGACAGTACAGCAATACACACAACAGGCCTAAAATGATACATTAGATTACTAGAAATTGATCTGCAGTACTGAAATAACTTGATTTGGCTTCCCACCTGCAGGAGTCCTATGGTTCTGAATTCCTGATGGACTTAAAGAAGATAAGCAAGAGGTAAGGCCAACATCATCACGTTTAAAAGTAAGACAAGAGGTACTACATATACTCCTCTCAATCAGCATGATGATTTACTTTAACAAGAATATGACTGACAACTCCAAATTGAACTTGTAACTGTACTGACGTTCATTATCCCCCCAGTAGATCAATATGTATGTATATACCTTTAAGAAGCTATTCAAGGGCTTGCACAGATGTATAAATGCTGAGCACGTGCAAGCCTGGCTGCCATTTTATAGTAAGAAGTTGAGGTGTAAGCATGTATATATGTAAGTTCTGTCTATTAACTAGTTAGTTCATATTGATGATGCTGCTATCCATCCTGATGTGTGTCTGTGTATTAAAGCATCTAAACAAACCCCCCAGCCTTCTTGTTATATGTGTTAGAAATGAACGAGCGACTCCCCCCCAAAAAACACAAGTGACAAAGGAGTAAGTATTTTTCATTTATTTTACTATACAACATTGAAGTGGTCATATAACAAAGTCTACTAGGAAGCTGTTCCTAGGAGTGAGAAAGAGTTGCACCCACATAAAGGACATATTGTGGACCACTCTGCTGTAAGTTGTCCTGTGTCAGAAGATTTGCCAGGTTTTCCTTACTGGGGATCAGATGTGGATCTGCAGCAGGCCCACCCTTGGTAACCCTCTGGTCTCGGGCAACAACAGTTGCATGCCTACTTGCAGATATAAGCATGTTAGAGATCCTGTGGCACATTGGCCCAAAAGTACAGCCATGGCTGCCCACAGCATTTACGCTATTGATTTGCTGCCATATGCCCAGCCTCTCTGATGAATTGCAATGTCCTCTTCCAAGAAGGAAAGGATCATGTTGATGTAGCACATCCAGTATTATTGTGTTTTCTGCCTCACCAAAGGGGAGGTCTGTGCCTCAATGACATTTTTGGTCCTAAAACACAACAGAATGATAATGCACATAACTATCACATAACTACAAAGTAACTGTTACCAGATAAAACAGTTAAGGTAGGCAGTAAGTAGTACCCAATGGGAAAACAAAACACATATGACATATATGAAATACGAACAACAGGCGGGATGCAAAACAAGGAGAGTAGCAAGGGCAACGTATCCTTGTATGTGCCATAGCTGTAACTCAGTTGTGCTACCCACCCCTAAAGGAACAGTCCATTCTAGTTTGTGACATAAAAGTAACTTCTCTTTGCTTCAGTCACCCATTAAAGAATGGGCACATGAAGCATTTTGATAATAAAACACATTGGAAATAATAACATGCATTCAAAGGACCTGCCCCTGAAACATTTATTTATTTGACATTTGTTGACCGGGATAGTCCTACTGAGGTAAAGCCCTTTTTCAGTGGAGGCCTGGAGAGAAAAGCTCTGCAATATAACAAGTTATATCAAAAACATTAGTAGAAGAGAATAATAATAGTAGTAGCATACATGAATAGCAAACATGTTATATCTAAACATAAGTAGAAGAGATTAGTGATAGTGGCATACATGAATAACAAACATGTTATATCTAAACATAAGTAGAGGAGATTAGTGATAGTGGCATACATGAATAGCAAACATGTTATATCTAAACATAAGTAGAGGAGATTAGAGATAGTGGCATACATGAATAGCAAACATGTTATATCTAAACATAAGTAGAAGAGATTAGTGATAGTGGCATACATGAATAGCAAACATGTTATATCTAAACATAAGTAGAAGAGATTAGTGATAGTGGCATACATGAATAACAAACATGTTATATCTAAACATAAGTAGAGGAGATTAGTGATAGTGGCATACATGAATAGCAAACATGTTATATCTAAACATAAGTAGAAGAGATTAGTGATAGTGGCATACATGAATAGCAAACATGTTATATCTAAACATAAGTAGAAGAGATTAGTGATAGTGGCATACATGAATAGCAAACATGTTATATCTAAACATAAGTAGAAGAGATTAGTGATAGTGGCATACATGAATAGCAAACATGTTATATCTAAACATAAGTAGAAGAGATTAGTGATAGTGGCATACATGAATAGCAAACATGTTATATCTAAACATAAGTAGAGGAGATTAGTGATAGTGGCATACATGAATAGCAAACATGTTATATCTAAACATAAGTAGAGGAGATTAGAGATAGTGGCATACATGAATAGCAAACATGTTATATCTAAACATAAGTAGAAGAGATTAGTGATAGTGGCATACATGAATAGCAAACATGTTATATCTAAACATAAGTAGAAGAGATTAGTGATAGTGGCATACATGAATAGCAAAACATGTTATATCTAAACATAAGTAGAAGAGATTAGTGATAGTGGCATACATGAATAGCAAACATGTTATATCTAAACATAAGTAGAAGAGATTAGTGATAGTGGCATACATGAATAGCAAACATGTTATATCTAAACATAAGTAGAAGAGATTAGTGATAGTGGCATACATGAATAGCAAACATGTTATATCTAAACATAAGTAGAAGAGATTAGTGATAGTGGCATACATGAATAGCAAACATGTTATATCTAAACATAAGTAGAAGAGATTAGAGATAGTGGCATACATGAATAGCAAACATGTTATATCTAAACATAAGTAGAAGAGATTAGTGATAGTGGCATACATGAATAGCAAACATGTTATATCTAAACATAAGTAGAAGAGATTAGTGATAGTGGCATACATGAATAGCAAACATGTTATATCTAAACATAAGTAGAAGAGATTAGTGATAGTGGCATACATGAATAGCAAACATGTTATATCTAAACATAAGTAGAAGAGATTAGTGATAGTGGCATACATGAATAGCAAACATGTTATATCTAAACATAAGTAGAAGAGATTAGTGATAGTGGCATACATGAATAGCAAACATGTTATATCTAAACATAAGTAGAAGAGATTAGTGATAGTGGCATACATGAATAGCAAACATGTTATATCTAAACATAAGTAGAAGAGATTAGTGATAGTGGCATACATGAATAGCAAACATGTTATATCTAAACATAAGTAGAAGAGATTAGTGATAGTGGCATACATGAATAGCAAACATGTTATATCTAAACATAAGTAGAAGAGATTAGTGATAGTGGCATACATGAATAGCAAACATGTTATATCTAAACATAAGTAGAAGAGATTAGTGATAGTGGCATACATGAATAGCAAACATGTTATATCTAAACATAAGTAGAAGAGATTAGTGATAGTGGCATACATGAATAGCAAACATGTTATATCTAAACATAAGTAGAAGAGATTAGTGATAGTGGCATACATGAATAGCAAACATGTTATATCTAAACATAAGTAGAAGAGATTAGTGATAGTGGCATACATGAATAGCAAACATGTTATATCTAAACATAAGTAGAAGAGATTAGTGATAGTGGCATACATGAATAGCAAACATGTTATATCTAAACATAAGTAGAAGAGATTAGTGATAGTGGCATACATGAATAGCAAACATGTTATATCTAAACATAAGTAGAAGAGATTAGTGATAGTGGCATACATGAATAGCAAACATGTTATATCTAAACATAAGTAGAAGAGATTAGTGATAGTGGCATACATGAATATCAAACATGTTATATCTAAACATAAGTAGAAGAGATTAGTGATAGTGGCATACATGAATAGCAAACATGTTATATCTAAACATAAGTAGAAGAGATTAGTGATAGTGGCATACATGAATAGCAAACATGTTATATCTAAACATAAGTAGAAGAGATTAGTGATAGTGGCATACATGAATAGCAAACATGTTATATCTAAACATAAGTAGAAGAGATTAGTGATAGTGGCATACATGAATAGCAAACATGTTATATCTAAACATAAGTAGAAGAGATTAGTGATAGTGGCATACATGAATAGCAAACATGTTATATCTAAACATAAGTAGAAGAGATTAGTGATAGTGGCATACATGAATAGCAAACATGTTATATCTAAACATAAGTAGAAGAGATTAGTGATAGTGGCATACATGAATAGCAAACATGTTATATCTAAACATAAGTAGAAGAGATTAGTGATAGTGGCATACATGAATAGCAAACATGTTATATCTAAACATAAGTAGAAGAGATTAGTGATAGTGGCATACATGAATAGCAAACATGTTATATCTAAACATAAGTAGAAGAGATTAGTGATAGTGGCATACATGAATAGCAAACATGTTATATCTAAACATAAGTAGAAGAGATTAGTGATAGTGGCATACATGAATAGCAAACATGTTATATCTAAACATAAGTAGAAGAGATTAGTGATAGTGGCATACATGAATAGCAAACATGTTATATCTAAACATAAGTAGAAGAGATTAGTGATAGTGGCATACATGAATAGCAAACATGTTATATCTAAACATAAGTAGAAGAGATTAGTGATAGTGGCATACATGAATAGCAAACATGTTATATCTAAACATAAGTAGAAGAGATTAGTGATAGTGGCATACATGAATAGCAAACATGTTATATCTAAACATAAGTAGAAGAGATTAGTGATAGTGGCATACATGAATAGCAAACATGTTATATCTAAACATAAGTAGAAGAGATTAGTGATAGTGGCATACATGAATAGCAAACATGTTATATCTAAACATAAGTAGAAGAGATTAGTGATAGTGGCATACATGAATAGCAAACATGTTATATCTAAACATAAGTAGAAGAGATTAGTGATAGTGGCATACATGAATAGCAAACATGTTATATCTAAACATAAGTAGAAGAGATTAGTGATAGTGGCATACATGAATAGCAAACA
>NC_056733.1:440311799-440361799 GCF_019279795.1 Protopterus annectens
AGCATATAGTATAAACAGTAACCAACTTCAGAATGTGGATAGTATTAAGCACCTTGGAACATGTGTTAATAACTGCCTTCCTGTTGACCATTGTGTGGTGACAATAATCAAGAAGTCCTCCTATATAAAGCAGCTAAGTACTAAAGGAATGTCATCCAGACCAAAAGTAGCCACTGCTCCCTTATATTCCACAATTATTAGGCCTGTTATTGAGTGCAATGCCTCCTTAGGAATGTACCTTGCTAAAATATCAAATAGCTATGAAGACCCCAGAGGATCCTAAATAAGAAGAAGGAGGGCCCTCTAAACTCTTACCATCTGGAACAGACTGGAAGCACTGTCTGTTTATGCAGCATTTCACAGCCTGCTGAGTTTTGATCTTCACAATACTTTAAATGCCATTATTGACACAGCAGTCTTGGATTTCTTGTACCTCTACATATCAGATTGCTCTGTTAGTCACAGAACCAGGAATCTAAGTCTTCTTCAACAAATATATGTCATGATTGAGAAAGAGAGAAAGCGAGTATGGAATTTTCTGTTTGGATTTGAGCTAAGAGTTGACAGAAGACTAATGCATGAGTATCATGGAACTTATAAACAAAGACAATGGCAACCTTAAAACACTGAACCCCACCCAGTTTGGGTTCGTGAAAGGCCATTCTTGTCTCCTGAACCTGATTGACTTCTTTGAATCAGTTTCCAGAGCCGTGGACAAGGTTAAGGCTGTCCACACAGCCTATCTGGACCTCGACAAGGCCTTTGACACCATCCCCCACTCTGGAATCATAGATAAAGGGCCGGATTCACGAAGGCTTGCACGGAGTCTTAGAGTAGAGTAAGACTCCATGCAGCCAACATGTCCGCCGAGCGATCCAGGAACAGCCGGTAGGGGCGTGCAACTTAGATCTCTAAACTAGTCCTACACGGACAGGGCTGGGATATGCAAATTACCTCAATTGCAGGTTAAAGCTATGCAAATGAGGTAAATTTGCGATCCAGGAAACCCAAACCTGTCTGAGTAGGAGTAGTGTTACTTGCAGAAACGTACTCAGTTGATAACTGAGTATGGTCCTGCAAATAGCAAAACGGAGCCATGTCAGCTGGAAATAAAGCATGAATGTACAGGAGGAAGCATGCCAATGGCCAAAAATATGGCCATTGGCAATGGGAAGGGATGCAAATTTAAAATAAAATAACTTTTTTTTATCCCAATCTCCAGGGTTTAACCATAGCGCAGCGCCGCGCAAATGCGCTGCACCCTAAAAAGCAGAAAATTAATAATTAAGATCGACAAATGTGGATTTTATAGCTAAAAAGAATTTACAATGCAAGGGAATGGCCAGCTGAAGACAACATAGCCACTGAGTAGAGGTTGCTAAGGGGGGAAGCTCAGTCTAAGAGATGTCACTAAGCATTAGTAGGCAATCCTATGCAAATGAGAGTTAGGATAGTGAATTGAAAGTTTACATAGCAAATGAGCACAGTCAGTGGAGTGTAGGAGTAGGATAAGGGGAGTAACAGAGTAGAAGATAGGTGACATCACGAGGGGGGTATATATGAAAGGAGTGAAGCTCATTGGGGCAGAGTGTCATGTGTCAGCTTACATTCACATAATAGTGAAAGAGGTGTGTCAACAGGTAGGCCAGGTAAAGTCAAGAAATCGAAGGTGTATGCCGTGGATAACACCAAAGTTTCTTGCTGAACGTGCATGCATGAGTGTGTGCGCCAGTAAACCCGAGTAAGACAGTGTGCGCGCATAACCATGTGTGCACGCATGTAGGCTTGAGTAAGCATATATAAGGCTGTGTAAACAGTTGTAAGCGTGTCTGCACTGGTATGTGCGCGTTTTAACAAGAATAAGCAAGTTTTAGTCCATGTAAGCATGTGTGTGAGTGTTAGCTGCTGTGCGCGTGCTTGCACTTGTGTGCGCGGTGCACCCCCCCCCCCCCCGAGGAAACAGAAAGGAAAAAGGAAGCACACCAAATAATGGAAGTTACCAGGGAGTACTAGCAGAGCTAGCAAGTGAAAACAATCAGAACAGGCAATTACCCAGGCAGAACACTAGCCCAGCCCAGCCCAGCACTTAAAACTCTGCAAACAACAGTCCATTATGTTTTTCTTAAGAGACACTGCAACACTGCAGTAAGCTAATAGAAGTGAAAACTGAAAAAGCTTCACTGAGACAAAAAATGTTAGGGGCTGCCATTGCTGTTATAAGGTGACATCTGCAACATGCTGAGGGTGGTGATAATGCAAATGCTGCTGGACAATCCACAGTGAGGAGAGGGAGAAGAGTGTACAGGCCCAGGGTTACCTACCAGGGGCTACATGAGCTGGAGATAGTGGAGCGCTATAGAGTGGACAGAAACCTTTTGCAGCAAATTGTTGAGCTGTGCAGGCCACGCCTCACACACAGAACCAACAGAGGGGAACCCATCCCAGAGGAAACTAAGGTATGTGTTGGCCTAAGAATATTAGCAACAGATACCTTCCAGAGACCAACTGGTGATATGATGGGGATATCACAGGCATCAGCATCCAGGATACTGCACCAGTTCCTGGATGCCATGTCAGCACATGTCGGTGATCATGTATATTTCCCCAATTCCCATGAGGTATTGGCTAGCAATATGCGTCTCTTCCAGCAAATAGCGGAATACCCTGAGGTAGTGGGTGTAATAGACGGCACGCACATACGCATCAAAGCACCAGACGGTGAGCGGGGTAGGGTCTACTTCAACCGCAAGGGCTTCCCCTCCATCAACTGCCAGGTCATGTGTGATTCCCAGGGCATAATACTGAATGTGTGTGCTGGCTGCCCTGGAAGCTATCATGATTCCCATATCTGGCATCTGACGCAGCTGTACCAGACATTTGCCAGTGGGAACATCCCACATGGTCACCTAGTGGGGGATGCTGGCTATGCACTGGAGCCGTGGCTGATGACACCCATCAGAAATGCACCCACACCTGAACAGGAACGCCATAATGAGGCACACGCACAAACACAAAATGTAATTGAGCTTGTGTTTGGTCTGCTCAAGTCACGGTTCCGGTGCCTGGACACATCTGGTGGAGCCTTGCAATACTCACCAACTACATGTACCAAAATTGTCATTGTATGTGCTATGCTACATAATATGATCCTGTGAAAACAGCTGCAGCAGGACCAGCATAGGCCTGGGCCAAACAGCCCCCCCCCACCATTCTCAAGGCCATCACAGGCAGAGTGTGACTCGGAGAAGGAACAACCTGAGCCTGCCCCAGTAGGCAGAAGGAGGTGTGCCCAGTATGCTTTGGCCTTGGCAAAGAGGCAATGCATAGCACATACACTGGCTTAGTAGGAACTCTGGAAATGATACCTCTCTCTGACCCGCACATATAGTAAAAGGGATGCCTACGTTGACACTACTTGCTTTCAAACATGTATAGGGAGTGTAGTATGTGCATCCGACATAGGCTGCCCTGCATCAACACCTGAGGCATGATTGCCATGTATTAAGCAATATAAAGCAGTGTTAAACAGCATTTACCATCATGAAGTATATGTAAACAAAATCGCACACACCAACTACTACAAATGTGGTCAATGTAGAGTAATATTGGCCAATGTTCAGCAATGATGGTTAATATTGAGCAATGTTGGACAAGCTGGGTCTAGGTAGGGCATAGCTGAACAAAAGCCAACATGCTCATATTTGCTCCACTGGCCCCTAAGCAGTCTGGTCTGCTCAGTATGAAAATATAAGCGGCAATAGACCTCGAACCCAGGATACTGTGCACTAGAGTCATAGTACTGAACCACTAAACCATGACAGTATTGCAGTGGTTAGCCTGTATGAAGAAATGTCGATAAGTCTATGCAAAGTATTTCATGGAAACCCTGCAGGCACAGCATAATCCCTGTCGAGTTATGACACAAAGGTTAGTCCTGCAGTAAGACTAGGACCTGCCTTTCAACATACACAGTACAAATGTTAATATTGGACATGTAGTCATACATCAGCAAATGTAGTGGACCTCAGACAGCAACATTCTGAAAGGTCACACTGGGCATGCTCACACACTTGAATACATGAGACAAATGTCAGGCAACAGAACAATGACAGTCTGAACTGGGCATGCTCACACACTTAGGCCATGTTGGAGTACAGCACTGGGCCACACATAGCAGGCAGTTGCATGTGTTAATCCAGGAACCTCTCACTACCCAGCAATCTGCTCTGTGCACACACTGATATGACAACAGACACGTAAATAATATAGTGGAACCCCGCCATAAGCAAATATGTTCTGCAGATACCTAAGCGGTTCATAGAAAGTGTGAAAGCAAAGATGATAAAAACCTGCAAACAGTATCAGCAATAAACATTGTGCATCATGAATATTATCATAGGTTCAGAGGTTGATACTAGGCTATCTGCCATAGGGCATGTACAAGTATAGCCAGAGTGTGTTTAGCTTCTGCAACCCAGTCAAATCAGAACACTGTGCCTCTGAATAGTAGGTCACACAAGATAGCCCATTCATGTTGAGTGTATTGTGCCTCTGTCTGGCAGGGACCCAGAAGACATCCCATGGGTAAACATGTGATCACCCATCCACATGTCAAGATGTCACCTGTAGGTGGTCAGTGGTGGCTCTGCCTATTCAAAACTGGGACTACACTCTAGAGTGAGTGGAGGCTTTCTGATAATAATCTGCCCCCTCAGCATGTCCTTTTCATATCAGTGCTGAGGTATATGTCCCTGGAGTGTGTAGCTCCAAGGGAGTCAGATATCCTGAGGAGGAGCATGTCCAGTAAGTCTGGGTCAGATATTGCCTGCAACTACAGGCACACAACACATCCGTGTAGGTGGTAAGTGACTGAGTATAGCTGGAGTTACTGTATCGGAACTGTGCAGGGCATCTGTGTGAGTCCCTACATCTGCTCGATGAGTAACATTTGTGGCCATTACAGTTGCTGCAGGTGTCAGGTAAGGTACATCCCAAATGTGGCATAGTAACCAAGCATGGTCGTGAAGAGTATAGGGGCACAATGACCACACGTGATCAACATGTGAAACCATGTGGGATATGGTGGGCTATGTAGATGTACTGTCTAACCACTATGGCAATAGGATTGTCAAAGGCGAGAGTACGAACAGGTTGTGTCCCCAAAACCATAACAACCACTACTGTGTGTAATGGATTACAACCTATGTGGTAATGTGTGGGCATTTTGTCATCCTCAAAGGGGATGACTATGCAACTAATGGCATGTAGCCGTGGGCCATGGCTCAGTCACCATTCAACCTATCTCTGTGAGACCCTGTATGAGTATGCATGTGCTAGCAGGAGAGCTGATTATGGCACCCAGTTTGCAGTCATCTGCAAACATGGGCAGCCATAACCCTCCTGTGATAGCCTGTACATCACACAAATATATACTGAACAAGAGAGGTCCCAGGACTGAGCCTTGTGGGATGCCATGTGTAATTGGTGTATAGTCAGACATGGCACCTGCAACACTGAGCACATGGGTGCTATTCCTGATCCAGGTTGTAATCCATCGTGTCACATAAGTATCGATATTGATGCTTTTGGAGCCTATGCATAATGGCCAAGCGGGGTATTGTGTTGAAGGGTTGTGCAAGGTCCAGGCAGGCTGTGTGGACAACTGTCCCAACACTGATGGACCTGGTAACTGTTGAAAGAATATGAACAGGTCCAACAGGCAAGATCTGCCCACAACAATGCTGTAATGTGTAGGATCCAGTGTCTGTAGGTTTCCCATGTCTATGTGCACGAGTCGCATTACAATACACCCCATAGCTTTGCAGAACAGGCTAATTAGCCTTTTAGGCCGATATTGCCTGTGGTCTGTTGTGGCAGTATTCAGTGGAGCGGGACCACTATAGCTGTATGCCATTCTGTGGGGACATATGCTGCAGTAACTCTTATGTCGAACAGTAACGTAATGTAAGTGTCATGTCTGTCATGAAGGCTATGTATGACATAGGCTGGGACACTGTCTGGTCCCACTGATGCTGTGTTGTCCGCTGTGGGTAGGGAACCACTCACCTGTTTACTCGGGATGTCTGGGAGGTTACACTCTGTTGGTATAGACAGTACCACCTTAGGGGGGGATGTGGGGGACACATCTGCACTGAACCTGTTTGCCAGGATGATGGCAATGTCAGTGGGTTCAGGGTATGTTTAGTCAGTATGCAGTAACACACAGCATATCAGTGAGTGTCCAGCCAAGTACATGAATCAACTGAAGAAGGCCTTGTGAGTGTCCGACGTGTCTGGTGCAATTGTCCGTTAGAAGCCTGCCTGACATAATTACCCAAGTGATTGTATCTGTCTGCTAGTACAGATCACAGATGCCTTCCATGTCTGGGATTGTGCACTATCATGTAGTAGCTTCCTCCATTTGTTGTAAAGCATATGAATGGCTGGGGTCTACCACACAGGTCCACTGCCATTGCAGGAATGAGTCCAGTTGTTATTTTGGATGTAACAATCCATGCGGTCCACTAGGTGTCCATAGAATGTGTATGTAAAGGATACAGCAGTCTGAGCCATACTTACCACTGACCCAGGGTCACTGAAGGATACCACCGTGGTTTGGAGGAATGTGACGTTTTCCTATGGGAAGTTCACCAACATTACCCAGGAAGGGTGTGGGGACGGGATATAGATGTCCAGTGAGATAAAGTATGTTCTGCCCTTAGCAATGAGGGGTATATTGCAGGTGTGGAACATAGAGTCGCCATGTCAGTGATGATCATGTCTGATATGTTGTCCCCTCGTGTAGGTGTGGTGACCGGTTATGCCATAGCATATGAGTGTAGAAATAGTAGCAACTGTTGGTCGAGGGTGTTGTGGCCTGAGTACTATCCATAGTCAATGTGTGGGTGTTTGACGTAACCAAAATAATGGTGTTTGGGGAGACCTTCATATTGTCCAATGTTCCCAGGAAAGCTGAGTGGGGTTGCTGAGTTGGGGAGTGTGGTCTGTAGCAGGCAACAAACCAAAAGGCCGATTTGCACAATGTTAGGTGCATATGTATAGTCTGTGATGCTTTGTGCAGTGCCACCAACCCGGCGGTATGTGTATCTGTGATGTATATGGATACACCCCCTATTTGTGTTGGCCATTCCGAGTTATGTGGTCAGAAAGCATGGTACGAAATACAACCTGGCAGTGCTGGTGTGCATGTGGGAACCTGAACCATGTGTCTGTTTGTGCACAGATATTGCTATCCTCCATACTGAGGAGATTCCTGAGTGGGCGCAATTTGAGGGTAATACATCTGGTGTTGAGCAGCATTACCCTCAGTGTTGTGTACTCTGTAATGTCTATAGAGGTGGTTCTGTCCTTTGAGCCCTGCTTAAATAAGGCACTATGGTGGCAGCAAGTGCCCTAGCCAGTATTCAAAAGTCCAAGGGTGACAGGTGCAAGCTGTCCATAGGGAAGCTACGTGGCATGTCGAGCATGTCACCCCAGGGTGACAGACACTGTATCCCCTTTGAATAACACCAATATGTTAGCCAACTGTTAAATGTGATCAGTGTGTTAGTATACTGTGACATCATACTTGGTGAGAGTAAGATGCTAGACAAGGTCAGGGTAATACTGGACTGGGCTACATGATCACAGAGTTCCTCTATGTTTCATGTCATGTGGTTCAGGGAAGAACGTCTGAGGTTGTACGCACCAGCTTGGACAATGATGGAGCCAGTCCTGGACTTGCTTTGGAGTGACCTGAGTGCATGTGTTATGTGGTGGATCCTGGCATCTGAGAGACAGCTCAAAGTGACTATTCCCTTGTTTGGCCTGGTGAGTGGGATGACAGCGTGTTTGACATTGTCACCTATAACAAATGTATCAGATGTGTTGTTTAGCCCAAAGGGCAGTGACTGTGAGGCACACTGACATTGTGAACTGTGTGACATGTGGGCATTGTAGTGGGGTAGCAGTTGTATGTGTGTCTGCTGTGGAGGTCTCTGCTGCTTAGGCAGAATGTATGTAGTGCCTCCGAATATGTGTATGTGTGATAATGTGGTTTGTGTGCTGTCACTATCGGTGTATGTGAGACTGGTATGTGGTGTGTGTGGTCACCCTCGCCACCTGATAGACTATGCTAGTCATGGGTCGAGAGAGCTCAGCTTCCTGTATGTCAATATTGTTACATCTCCCACATATATGTGAGTGTGATGTGAGGAGGAGAGGGTTGTCTGTGTACATGAGGCAGATGTGACATTGTGTCATAACCACAATATTCACTAGCTGGACTGGAGAGTACACATTAAACTGACCCCCTGGACATGCCAGTGTATTATGATGACATACTCTGTAGCCTGAGCACAAAGGATCAGTAGGGTGTTAAGTGTGTAAATGAGTATAACCGGGATTAGTGCTTAGGTTTGTTGGTGTTTTGTAAAGAGTAGCTGAGACGGAGTCCAGACTGAGAATCATGACATGTCCTTCAGCTATGTAATAAATTGTAATGTACACGCATATATGTGCTGAGTCAGGGACAACTGTACCTTACTGACATTGCCAACATCCTATCAGACAGGCCCATGTGTACATACCCACCTCCCATAGACGATAGTCCCTGACATCATACCAGGAGATACCACGTGTAGAATGGCTGAACAGCTCCTCCCAAAGCCAAAACCATGGCAGCAATTGGATTACATTGTTTCCCAATATGTGTCATGCATGCACTACAGAACAAACAGATCCTGCACCTGAACAGTCTGTTGAGCCTCACCCACTCCACAGGACCTGGAACCGTAGAATGTGTTACAGCAACATAAGGCACTCCCCACATGTGTGGGTGCACAACACACCGTGGAATGTTTAGTCCAGTAAGCCTATAAAGTCTGATCTGCAAGGCCATGGAGTGCATCATGGCAGACGTGATAAACAGAGCTATTGGAAACCGACAAACACACAACCCTACCAACTGTGGTATGTTCATGTGCAGATCATGGTTCTCAAGCATGCTACACCATCTGCAAAGCAGCCACCCAGGACATACATCATGGAACAGAGCTACACATGTCCAACATAGACTTTGAACAGCTCTTCATCAACATCACAGACACATGTCATACCCACAAAATCATCAATCTGTGCATAGATATGTGTTGACATATGAAGGGATGTCAATGTGTCCACAGATAGATCACACAAGGTGAGACTCACAGGGTCCTGTACAAGCTGTTGATACCTGCCAACCTACATGGCTCATTCCTGGGATTGCAAAACAATGTGTACACACATTACCATGTCCAGTCTGATGATGTCATCATCCTACAAATATACCAGGAGAACAGAAATCACCCAGTAAAGCATATAGTGTGCCGTGTTAATGCGTATCTCTCTAGTATCATAACATAGGTAGGGGTTTGAGTCCTGCAAATGCCAAGTATGTGTGTGGTTTCCTTTGAGAGAAGTAGCCTTTTTGGAGACTGGGAAAACACATTAAAAGAGGTATATCTCTCTTTGGAAAGTCTGATGATGTCAGCATCCTACAAATATTCAAGGAGAACATAAACCACACAGTAATGCATATAGCGCACCATGTTTATGCGTATCTCTCTAGTATCATAACATAGTTAGGTAGGGGTTTGAGTCCTGCAAACACCAAGTGTGTGTGTGCCACAGGTGGTCAATGCAGTGTGGGTTTTGCTTTTACTACAGTATGACATATGTTTCAAACAGTATGTGCATTGCACACATCGGGTATCTGCATGTCAAATAAATAGGTGTACATGTGACCTAAATCAGTACATAGGTGTGAAGCCTGCATATGACATGAATACATTTGTAATCTTCGACAGATTGTGCAGCTGCTTCACAAATCATAGCTCACATATGTATGTCTGTGTCAAGCCCGGCCAATGTAGTGATCTGTGGCCAAGGACATCTATGCCACACACACCCATGACACGTACTATAGAGTACTGTGAGTGAGGGTAATTGCCGGGGTATATGTCAGAAATGTTCATACACAACAACGACTGGCAGTAATGGACAGTCATTATAGGTGTACACCAGCCCTGTGGATATGCATGCAGGCCCCTAATGTGTTATGTGAAACACCGAGGGACCCCACAATACCTATGAATATGTGGATACCAAGGGACAGATGACATAACACGTGTCTGTCTATACACATTGATACCCAACATACATGTTGAGGGCTACCACCTATGTGGTACTGTCGGGATAGTATGTAAAGTAAATGTGGATGAATATGCCATAGACGGCTTACTGCTATACAGCATGTATTGGATAACAGGTATCTGTCTGCATGATACCCTTATGTAGGATATGTGTCCCATCCAGAGAATGTAGTGTAGGCCAATGCATGCATTTCCAGATGTTGATGGATGTATCCCTAGTGTATTTGCATATACCTAAGAGGGCTATATGCCACACAGGTGTGGACCCAGGAACATGTGGCGGTCAATACCACGGGTTACTGTTATTGTATAGTACTGGAAGGGTCCAACTGTTACTGAGTTCCCTACAACTGTGAGTCATCTGCCAGGACATCATCTGATTGGTTATAGTCATGCTGTTGAGATGGTGTATACTACCAGACTGCAGATCATTGACAGATATCAACAGTATCACCCACAGCATAGTGCCAACCCATGTCATACACACACGTGTACCCATATTAGTACATATCTGTAGTAGAATGCATACTGGCCATCGAAAGATACCATGAGATGTTAACAATGTGCAGAACAGTGTATGTCACACATCCAACGTGTCCACTATGCATGTACATACAGACAGTGCGCACACACCATATTCACAGATGTACACCCGCTAATTTGTAATGCACACATCACACATGTACTGTCCACTCACTAACACATGCTGGCAACACTGTACACTTCAGCCAAGTGGCACATGGGTGGACATTACATACTCAGGACAAACACTGGTGTAAACAATGCTACAATGATTATCACAGCTGTGATGCATAAGGCCTGCTCAGGTATACCTGCAAGGATATCATTACACTTTCCTGTTGTCAAATTGCTTCTATTGCTACACTGCTATAATGTCACCCTGTGTATCAGAACCATGTTAGCCTGTTCCTGCATCAATGTTACAGATGACAGGAGGTGGCACAGGTGTCATCATATGCACAGGGTGTGTTGTAGGTTTGCCAGAGCCTGACACTGACCCATCCAATCGGCATGTCTGTGTGTGTGTGTGTGTGTGTGTGTGTGTGTGTGTGTGTGTGTGTGTGTGTGTGTGTGTGTGTGTGTGTGTGTGTGTGTGTGTGAGGGACAACAGTACTGCATGGACCAATGTTGATGTAATGTGTATGTGTATGTGTGAGCCTTAGTTGTATGGTAAATGTGTGTGTGTCTGCATGCACACAACTCCACCATGTGGCTGCCATATACAGGCGGTTGTGGGACAGCCACAAACTGTACCTGCTAGGCCATACAGATCACTGTCTCTGGCCACGGACCCGGTACCTGTGCCTAGCAGGGGTGCTACTGGCAGTATTGGGTACCAACCCTGACTGGGTGCTGTCATCAGGGGCAGAGGTATGATGACTGGACTCATGTCCCTGCTGGGATTGGCCAGTGCCACGAGCATCTGGTCTAGTAGGACGGTCAATGGACAGGCCAGCCCCAGCATTGCTAGGGCTGGTACTGCCACTATGGGAGCGGTTGTGATCCGTGGTCCGTCTGCAACGAATGCCAGCTGATGCTGTTGCTGGCATGTGTCCGCATCGGCTTCTCATCCATCCTGCATGGTCCTGGCTCATGGCTAACACATCGTGGAGGACATCTAATGTCTCCCTCCAATGGCTATCAATGACCTCGGTGTAATTCCGGATGGCACCGGCAAGGTCACGGATGCTGTCATTGATAGCAGTGTAATGGGCCCTCTGCGCCCTTAGTCCCTGTTGGGTGTACCGTTCCATACGCGCCTGTGCCTGCATTATAGCCCAGAACATACTGGAGGTTGTAATACCTCTGGGGGCACGTCTGCCAGGGGCAATATGACCAGTGGTGCTCCCCCGAGAACCCCTGGAAATCCACCTATGTGGTACAGTTCCAGTAATCTGGCTATGGCTGCTGTGAGGGGATGCCCGTGCCATAGGTACCACACTCTCCTGGTCAATGCCAACTGTATGCTGTCCCTCAGCTAAGGCCATTGGTGATGAGGGATGTATTGGCAGTATGAGTGTGCACATAGATGGGGTTGACCGCTCTGTAGTGTCATTTGGTGGACCAACGGCAGACCCTGTCAGACCTTCCTATCCCACAATACATGTCTCATCATCTCCACTATCAGTGGCGGTGACATCAGGTTCCCTGCTGCATTCAGCCACCCCTAACTCAGCACCTGTGGAAGGAAGACAGGAAACACACTTTACAATCTGTATGTGATGTTAGCACACATGCACACATGCACACATGCACACAAGCACACATGCACACATGAACACATGCACATATGCACACATGCACACATGAACACATGCACACATGCACACATGCACACATGCACACATGCACACATTCACATAAATACACTGCTCACCTCAGCACACACACACACACACACACACACACACACACACACACACACACACACACACACACACACACACACGCCAGCAATCCAACACATACACAATAGTGGGTGATGGTGGGTGACAGTATCACAAGGCAAACAGTCATCACATACGTGTCAGCATGCAGAATATGTGTTGCTCAAGACCATGCAGTGCAAGTGTAGACAGCCCTATATAATGACATTATACATGGCTTTGATGCATCTGTGTAGTTGTTCAGTGATTGGGTACACCCTGGAACAGAGTCTGTACATGGACACAACATTGCTGTGCAAGTATTATCTGCTCTGCAATGTCATGTGCACCATCACTCAGTGGTATACATACCATAGCTGCATGTGTTATCTGTGTGACACATAGATTGCCATGTCTGATGACAGTGGCTGTGTCCATAGCACATAATAGTGGGCACAGGTGTAGCAAATGCATGCAATGTACAGACATGGGATGAGTGGTGCATGTAGACATGAAGGAATCCCAATGCTCGACATGGACATTGTACAGTGGTTATGGTGAGTGTGGGACATATTGCAGATATGTCAGTGCCAGCCACGACATGGCATGCTACACGACTGCAACATTAAACACCACACATACCCAGTGTGTGTCATGTGACCTATACACCCAATAGCATTCCAGGACATATATGTGACTCTTTGTACAGATGGCTGCTGATGAGCAGAATGTGTATACTAGCATATGTAAGCACATACACAACATGTTATGCATGGTGTGTATAGGTGCATATGTTTGCACACACAGAACAATGAGGTGCACAGCAAAGACTGCTATGTATAGTACTGTGGTCACTGTAACCAGATGGGGTGTAGTACCATGTGCCATCATCATCATCATGCATCTTGTGGTCACTCACAGCTACTACTGTGTGACAGACCACCGCCTAGCATGCTGTACCTGAAATGCAGTGCCGTGGATACGTTCACTATTACACAGCCACTTCGTACATGGGGGTATGAGGTGCCCAGTAGGGAGCATTGCTTCACATGACTGTGTTATGTGTTGAAGAGTGTTGCACAGCCCCATGATAGGCCTCTACCCCCGAGGCACTTCATGTGTGTGTGGACGACATGTGGGATACTGAAGTGTGACCTTACAGCGGGTGTGTGGTTACGCCATATGTAGCATGACTTTGTGTACTGCATGTGATAAATGTGTTATGTTGTGTACAGATGTTGCAACTATGCCTATCCAATGTGCAGTATGAGGTTGCCACAACTGTGTGTCATGCTCTATGTATTGCATGTCATTGAGGCAGCTACTGACATTACTGAGCTGTGCAACATCTCACAGCAAACATGCACGGCATGCATTATGAGTAGGTGTGTTACGAGTACATGGCCGACACCTCACCTATGACATGCATATTTCATTACCAACATTTCAGGTATAACACACTCACCAGCATGGATCGTCTGCCCTGCCGTCACACCAGAGGGACCTACGAGAATATGAGAGGGTTCGTCAGTGGCCACAACTGTGGCATTGCTACAGTGGGTATGCTAAACTGCAGTACAACAACAGTCAACAGTCACAGGTGTAGGGATATTATTCAAACTATCCATATTGCACAACACTAGGCAGCTGAACTGCTAAACACACAGTACACATCTCACGTACATATAATCTAACAATACAGTTAACTGTAGTCTACAGATTGGGCATGTTACCTGCTTGCTCCAGGTGGATGTGCTGGGTGGCTCCGGCCTCCATTACAACACATGTCAGTGGTTGATGTAGCTGTTGTCTGGGAGCCACCACGCTTAGGAGCAGCTCCTCCGCTCTGGTGAGGGGGGGATGAATGGCCACCCCTCCACCTGTGGCAAGCTGCTGTCTTTGGATATCAGACGCACGCCGCCGGACTTGTCTAATTAAATCACTGCAGTGATGGCGTACCTGCTCATATGTCCGGTTATGCATCCTATGTCATTTACCCGACTAACAAGTTCCTGCCACAGTGCAGTCCACTTCTGCTGGTGCTGGCTGCTTCTGGAGATGAGCCTTGTGTACTGCTGCAATAGGCTGTCGAGTATCACCTCTTCCTCATCCGCTGTATATGCTGGGTTGCGGTGGTTAGCCATCTGGAAGAAAAAGATATGAACAATATGTGTGAGAGTGTCCTGTGTCACACTTTACACCTTTACCCACAGATATCACTTTACTGCCATATATACCATCCTATTGTCTGTCAGAGGTTGCACACATTCAATACCACTTATTGGTTCTCAGGTCACAACTAACTAACACTGCCTGGCAGACTCTATATATCACACCACTATACAACAGTACCCGACACACTGTTTGTGACACATTGCACAACCTCAAGACAGGGGTGTATATCACACCGATGCACGAACAGAGATGTCATCCATTGCAATGGATGTATAGTACAGGTACAGTAGTACCAATCAACCACCCTAGTCATTGATGCCATAGCCCTGCCTAACAGATGTGTCCAGTTGTTACTATAGGTGGCATACTGCTGTAACAGTCTATATATGTTGCTGGAAACACACATTTACCCTGTAACACACATATGATTGCAGCCATTGTACAGGCATAATCACACACACATCAGGCAAACATACAATGCACCACTGTATGCCAACACAGATGAGCATTACCTGTGTACCATACAGTACTGTGTGCCACTACTTACACACCCTTATGTCTGCATTCTGTCCTCTGTGGAGACTACAAGAAACACACATGACAGTGTTTCCAAGCAATGTGAACACACACCATACTGTGCTGTTTAGGCCTACAGCTTCAGGTAGTACTACAGTTCATATTGGTGATGGATTCACCAGCAGTACCACTCACTAAGCATACATGTATTGCTTTAGCCCACAATGAGACACCACATTTATCAACGGAGAACTACGTCACATAATCTGCTGTGCTACTATGTCTGCCTAACAGTACATTACACATCAGTTGCTGTCCTCACAGCTAGGATAGGCACTACCATGTCAGATACAACATTACGCTAAGCTATCACAGCTTTACAGACCTTGCACACATTCAGCATTACACTTATGCAACCTCACATAGCAGCTATTGCATTAAGTACATGTGTGAGTGCATAGTGTCATGGGTAGATAATATGCTATTGGCCATAGGGACTATGGCAGCCTAGCCATGTGCTACCTTGGCCTTTGACACACATGTACTTTGATTTCACTTGCCCCTGCCAACCTGAATCACAGAGGTGTTTCCTGGGGTGTATTACCAATCTCCCATACAATCATCAGGGGTATTTATAACAACTGCTAAGGAGGAGCCTTGTTTGCTATTTCTATGTGGTCTATTCTGGTGTATGGCATATCTCTGAGATGGGAACCTATCCCTCCAGCATGTGTCGTTTAGTGAGCAGACAAGGTTTAGGGCCCTAGAGCATGTATCCCGGAGGGATTGTGATATGTTGCCATGGTGGTTGTCACCCAGCTATGGGTGTGACATACCTCTGTATGTCCGGCAGAGGTCACCTCTGTGTGGCCAGTATGCAATACAGTGTACTTATGGTTTTGTGAGTCAGTCTGCATAGGACATCTGTTTGCAGCCAGTATTACCCTCTGGGGGGTCAGTCTGTGGCCTGACATTTGAAGTACATACCACACAGGGCATTGTGATGAGTAGAGGGGAACTCTACCCTATACTTCCATAGCTGACACACCTGCTGTCATGACACATACCACACAGACAGATTACAGGTGTAGTGTGGCACTGTCTTCATCAAAGCGGAGGCTACTGTCCACCTGTGTCCCATATTCCCTTATCACACCTTCACTGTTAGGTAGATCTCTACCTATGTGGTATTTAATGGGTACATTGTTTTGGGAAGGTGGAATGGCACTGCAGTATCAACACTTGTCTACAGTCCATGCCTTGGTCACCACACACCTGTTGCAGTACATATGAACCCGTGTCTCTCTGTCTCTCTCTCACTCTATATGTGTGTGTATGTATATATATATATATATATATCTATATATATATATATATATATATATATATATATATATATATATATATATATATATATATATATATATATATATACATATATATATATATATATATATATATATATATATATATATATATATAGATAGATATATATATATATATATTATATTCATGGATTTACATATCGGCACATGTACAGTCCACCTTTCATGGTGGGGTCTCACTTATGCGACAGTTGTGGGATGTACAGGTATGTGGTTAAATTGCACAGTGTTGTGCAGAATGCATGTGGGTGTCCTCAGCCCTTGTAGCATTAGCAGGCCTCACTGGCTGTAACACAGCAGATCTGACAAATCTGTCCCACAGCATTTAACCACCACATGATGTATATCAACACTACCATAGCTGGCCTTAGGCATAGGCCAACTGGGCGGCTGCCTAGGGTGCCGCTCTAGCAGGGGTGTTTTTCCACTATTTATGTGGTGTAGTAAGACAGGGATGGGGGCACCAGGAAATGTGGTAGGGGGCGCCATGGAGTCCTTTTGCCTAGGGCACCAGTTGACCTACGGCCACTCCAGCACACTGCATGCTGTTTTCTATGCCACACACTATGACCTACATGGATATATGCACATATCAACCTTCACTGACAGATATCTGTCCACCCTTCACTAACAGTTGCAGTATGTCCCTTGCCCTATGCACATGTGCAGATACAGATAGATACATACTGCTGCCACACATGGATGATTTGCAGTGTGTATAGTACTCTTCAGGAACATCTACAACATGCCAACACATACATGTGAGTTGCATACCTTACCTTAGTATTTTCCTGCTCCGTGTGTTATGGTTTTGTAGTTTTTTTTTTTTATTGGTGTTTTTTTTTTTTGGTTTTCGCCCTCTATTCAACATTCTGTCTGTGTTTCTCACTCTGTTCTGTTCTGCCTCTGTCTCTGTCTCAGTCTGTGTCTGTGTCTGTGTCCGTGTCTCTCTCTCTCTCTCACTCTCTATCTCACAGCACCTGCAATAATATAATTGCATGTGTGGACTGCAGGTACAACCTGCTTTTCTAGGTATCTGCACTTGTGCATGTGACAGCCTCTGCACCAATTGCTGCCCACCATTCAGTAATTGCATGCAGCCTGCTGTTTGGTTATTGCATTACTCACTTTGATTGCAGCCCACTGCTATAAAATGCTAGCTTAGGTAGGTGTAACCCTTTCAGATTTCCAAGGTGGGGCCCATGCTTGTTTGTTCTGGACACTGTTGTGTCAGTCTGAAGGTTGGTATATGTCTCTTATCTGATGATAGGGTCGTAGCCAGTTATATGCATGCTGTACTCAAACCTGAATGTTGCTGCTTCCAGTACACACATCTCAGTGCAGACATGTACGCACCCCTCCAAATGCTAACACAGGATACATGGGAGTATGTACTTTTTTCTCACTTACGCAATTAACTGCCATACAAATGTGGTTATTGCACTGTATTCCTGTGGCCAGTATTAATCCTGGTCTGATACTGTGTGGTGTTTGTAAGGTGCTACTGTAACATTATTCCCTGCTAGGATGGCTGGTTCTCCTTTCACAGTAATGTCATGCAATTCCACAACCACTGCTGGTAAAGACCCACAGAAAAGGATTTGTGTTATTCCAGTCCTAATTTCCATTTACATTCCCTCATTTTAATGCATGATATATTTATTTCAGAACCAAGTTATTTGTATATGTGCTGTGGCTTAGTGGTAATTCATGCAGTCAATGGTCTGGGGTTTGAGACTGGCAGAGGTTTTTTCTTTTGCTGCTCAGCAGAACAAGGGTCCTGCCATAGAGTGACTAAAGCACTTTTAAGCAGTTGTAAGTGGGTTTGCACGGGTTTGCGCGATGCTTAGCTAAGCGTATACATGCGCACACAAGCTTAATCCTGCTTACTACTGCTTAAAAGTGCTTACTCCCGCTAACGCCCGCGCTACTTTCTATTAAAGAAAAGAAAATGGGGAGATAGGAAAGTGGTGAAAAACAGAGCACAAAGAGGGACACACAGTAGGTAAACAAGCTTGGGATGTGCAGGATGGGTGTAGGGAAGGTCCATAGCTGCCCATTTCTTTAACAGCAACAGCTGTGCATATGCAATGAATTTGGAGTGATATTTGAAACCTTCCACCCCTGGGAGAGAGGTGAGGACAACAAAGTATGTTGTACTGCCAATTCTAATTATCAGCTTACATGTTTGTCTGATGGACATGTGTGCGAAATGGGCAGCTATGTATGGGGCGTAATTTTTTTGTGGGTACAGATTGCCCTTTTTTTTTTCAGGTGAGAGTGGGAAGTGAGGTAGAGGAATTAGGTATGTCCGGGGAGGTAGGTTGGGAAGGTAAACAGACAAAATAGATAAGACACATACAGGGGTGGTGTATGACACATGGTGTGGGTTAATACAATTGACGGGGTCAGATGTTTGGAAATTACAAGCCCATGAGCCCACAGATGGTAACAGTGGAACTGAGATCCCCATCCATGTGCAGTCACCACTGAACCTTCACAGCCCTGAGGGTGGCTGTGCTGGGGGCTGCGTAGGATGGGCAGGCTCACCCGTGAGACTCGCCACTCTCACCTCAAGCTGGCCTAGGGGATCAGCGACTGAACACTGGATCTCCCTACTCACCACAGCCCGTACCCTTCAAAGGGTGACAGGTGGCCCTTCTCCACCCACGCTTGCATGGGGGGGGGACGAGCCCCATCCCCTGCAGTGCTTCCACCCAAAGATGGCACAGGACCAGTGGAGGAGGGGAGCCTGGGCTGGGCACCGGACCTGCTGGTGCCAGGTGCACTCGGCGGCTGAGGAGGGACAGGTGGGTCCACTGGGACCGGCCTTCTCATACGTTCTGTGATTAGGTGTGTTTAATTATAACATAAGCAAAACAACATTCCAGATTAGTTGTAACAGCATGCAATAATACTCCCATTAACCCAACACACCAAGGGTACAACAGTTGAACAGCAAGCATAACACATGCATATATTGAAACACAGTGGTTATTCCAACAGCATGCAGGGATGTTTGGTAGCAACAGGCCACCATGATTGTGGTAATTAAACAGGGCACATGCATCAATGTGAATGCAAATATTTATAGAACAATAGGACATATGTCCCAACAAATATTTAAGATTACACATACCCATTGAGGTGTGGAATTGCATGGTTTATGCACATACTGTAGGGTGCAGAAAAAAACCTTGGTTAACATCTTATAATGACCTTTTAGTCTACACTACATTCCTAGTGACTGCAAGTGTATATCCCTTACCTGTATTATTACACTTGCCACCATACATTAGGTTGTGTAATGGGTTTGGCTAGTTCAATATATGCCTGACCTATATCTGACATACTAACTGTCCAGGATGCAGATGTTACTGCTACATATTTATTGATTGCATTCATATTTCTTTATCTACATATCTGGGATGTTTTCACATGACATTTTCACTTTGATTTGTACAGAACCCTGCATTTCTTGACACACATTCACATTTCTGGGGAAAAAATAACATGCTACATGTGTGCCAGGTTTACTTATTCATGCCAGCCAGTAACTGACTGTTATGGACTGTATATATGTTTCACAGTTACTAGCACTTCCATCACCCACTTTATATGGGACTGCACAACTCTGGGTTGCCAGCACCTTTTCAAACAGTACTGTTTGTATAATGCAAGGGTACAACAACATTTCAGATTCTGTGACACAGACACACTCTGGGTTTTAGACCTTTATTAATGACATTACACACTTTTCCACAGGCTCACTCCTTTATTTGTTTTAACTGTGTATATGGCAGACATGTTCAAGACATATACCTTTATTAATAGGTTAGAACAATCTTTTGTCAGGCTCACTCACTTATTTTATATGACAGTGCCTGCAGAGATATTATTCCAGACATATGTTACCTTTCTTAATGGGTTACTACACTCTTCTTCTGCCTCTCTGACGTGTTTATCTGACAGTACATGCAGAGAACTTATTCAGGCAATTTTATGGCTGTATTATTGGACTACAACACTTTCTTTCATGCTCTCTCCCATATTTTATATAACAATACTTGCAGAATAATCACTAACCTGCCTGGTGGCACAGCCTTAGCAGCCTATCAGCATAGGCTTGCTGATTCATAGCATGGTCAGCTGCAGCTGTAAAGTAAATGAAGGGATATTGAGACATACCTATCCATTATACATACTCCATTATCAATTCTTACATACCACATTCCATGGCTGCATACTCAGTTGTGGGGCATCTCGCATCCCACGGGCCTCCTGTATCCATTGGTTCAGCTGGTCTTGCTTTCATCTCTTCAGGTCTGCATGGTGGTGATGGACCTGCTCACCATTCCGAGGAACGCCTGTGGCACTGGTGAGATCACGAGCTAACCAGTTCCAAGCCTCTGCCTTGTATTCCGTCCCTTGGAACTGGCCCTGCAGGAGTCTTGACTCATGACAGTGGACAAGGAGCCAAACCATGTATTTGGACTCCTCAATGCCCCAACATTGCGCTCGGAAACGTGTTTCCTCTCCGACACCAGACATTCTAACTGCAGATGTAAGCTACAATCAGTTATAGCGTGTATTCCCACCTGTGGGGCTTAAATATGCCGCATTTCCCACACTTTTTTGTGACTGGCCATTTTGTGAAATTCTCGGCTGACTGCAGACCTGCTTAGTAATGGTTAAACTACCATTCGTAAGTATATGAGTGGTAATAGTGGCTGTTTCCCCTATGTTGTCATGGTTTAGTGATTCTGTACTTTGCTTCTGATGCACAGAGTCCTGGGTTCGAACCTTGTCATTCATTTTATTTTCATACTATCCAGACAGGCTAGGGGGTGTGGCTGCATTTAAGCAACTTTGCTCTACGTTGCTCCTCAGTGCCCTGGTTGGCGCGGCGCACACGTCTGCGCAAACACATTGCTTTAGGTAAAGCGCCATTGAACTATGGGCAATTCTACTGCACTAGGTAAAGCACTATTAAACTATGGGCAACTCTATTGCGCTGGGTGAAGCGCTATTAAACTACGGGCAACACTATTGCGCTGGGTGAAGAGCTATTAAACTATGGGCAACTCTAGTGCGCTGGGTGAAGCGCTGCTTAACTGCAGGCAATTTTATATCAGGATCCTTTAAAATATTTATTTTGTTCACTGATACATTGGCCATTTCACTGCTTTTTAGTAATGTTTAAACATATTTGTCAGGTATTATTTCATATACTGATTTAAAAAATAAATATGAAGGAGAGTGGTGGGACTTGAGCCGTGAATGCCTCTTCTTTGTGTGAACGCTCTACCATTATGCTAATGCTATTTGGTGTGATTTGCATAAACATTCTTTCTTATGCTCTTCCATGTCAGAATTGCTAACTCTAGCTAAGCAATGGGCACACCCGTGCACACATGCGCAAATACGGGCAGCTATTTTGGGAATTTAAAAAATAAATTTAATGTTTTGCGTTTTAGAAAACTGTCATAGGGGTTTACAATATCAGGGAGAGTGGTGTTGGGTGCAGTGACATTTGAGTGGACTCGCTCTTGTGTATTTGCTTTTTTTACTTTTAAAACACTTGCAGGGGCGTGGAAATTTAGACTGCGCAGCAGTCGGACACGCCCCCTGCTTTCTTACACGGTCTGTGTAAGACTTACGGTTGAGTCAGCATGTCTTCATGCATATTCATGGCACGCTGGCATCATACCATTCAACCGCAGCCTCCGAGTAAGACTTATTAAGTCTTACACGGAGGATTCGTGAATCCGGGGGAAACTTAATAAGCTGGGCATTAATCCCTACATCACTCAATGGGTTGCCTGCTTGCTTACTGACAGAAACCACACTGTAAAAGTAGCTGACTCCAAATCCATCTCCAGACAAGTGACAAATGGAGTACCTCAGGTTTCATTCCTGGGACCTCTCTTGTTTGACATCTACTTCTCTGAAGTACAGGCCAACATTAAGGTTACTCTAAAAAGGGCCTTACAGAAACTGATGCTTGGTGCCAGAGCCATGGGCTCAAGCTCAATGCCAAGAAATGTATATTTATCCCCTTTGGGAAAAAACATGTACACGTGAATTACCACATAGGTGGCAGTACAATAAACACCGAAAGTGTGATAAAAGACTCAAAAAGAGTGGTCTCACCTTCAATAACCACATTGCCACAACAGTCATGAAATCCTTCTATGTGACACACCTCATTGCTAAAGGTTTTTCATCAAGAAAAAAGGAGGTTATTGTCCCATTGTACTCATCCCTCATTACACCCATTATAGAATACAATGCCCCATTTGGTATGTACCTCTCAAGACATCTGCAACAAATAGAAAGGCCTTAGAAATACCTCACTAAAGGAATCACAGGCCTAAAGCAGATGCCCTATGATGACTGCCTTAAAAACCTCCAGCTATACTCTGTCGCATATCATCTATTCCGAGGTGATCGCTGCTTAACATACAAGGCCATGTCAAACCCAGAGCTGCTGGACATGCTACACTTAAAGAAATCCCAATCCCTCAGAGTCACAAGCTCCAGGGATCTAAACCTTGTCATCACAATAAACAAAACATGCTGGAGGGATAGGTTCCTGATCCAGAGACTCCCCAGACTCTGGAATAGACTGCCCATACATGTCAAGCAGAGCGCCTCTTTGGCCATCTTCAAAAGGAACCTTGATGATTGGATAGGAGATAGGAAATTCACCCTGGGGATCATGTCAGTCGCCCTGCTAGACAGAGGTCCAGGGAAGTAAATACTGTGGGAAGAAATAGCCAGGGATTTGTTATGGCTAGGCTTGTATAGGCCCTAGAGCTGATAGCCTAGTACCATCCTATGAACCTATGTGTGTGTGTATAAATATATATATATATATATATATATATATATATATATATATATATATATATTTATATATATTATATAAATATATATATATATATATATATATATATATATATATATATATTTTATATATATTTATAGGAACCTTGAATTTAAACAAATATCAGTGGCCAAGTTGGGGATTATGCCCTTTCCTCAGTATTATGCGATCTCAGAGTTAGCATATATTATTAGCAGGGGTGTGGGGTTGCAAGGGGGCTCCCCCCTTCAAAATATAATATATTTGCCTCTTTTTGTTTTAATTTTTCATATGCTGAGCTTATTGTTCCGCACGAGCAGATTAACTTCCTGACATTTGCATTGCTGACACTTTGTGGTCAGTGTATTAAACATTAGCACTTGGGTCTTTTGATTATTTTCAGTATACAATATGTAGATGGATAGATTCAGAAACCGTTATTGGATTGTAGTAACAAAATAACAGGATTTACCATACCGTATGCTAATGATTGTATAATTAAGACTCATGAATGCTAATGATGCAAAACATGACATTGTGGAGATTCATGAAGGCTATAATGGCATACTAGATAGCCACACTTGCTATATGTTTGAACATGACCGAATGCCAATGCTCAGACTGAGTAACTCTTGGGGTAATGTTAGGGGCTGCCACACCCATAGTGTGTATCTTCAGGAGTGTCTTCTTCCAGCTGCTTTGCAAGACAGTGCACAATGCCAACTTCAAACAAACAAATAAAGAAATTAAAATATGTATATAAAATATATATTAGTTGTCAAATAAGAGCACTTTTCCAGTCAAAATCAAACTCCCTTAACAGTTCAAATATGGGTCCTGCAGGGGGAGGAGTCCTAACTTCCCAGTGCAATGCATTGATTGCTAGTGTTTACTAAAGTGAATTTTGACTAAAATAATTGATTTGTGTATTGACAATAAGGTAAGTCATCCAGTTCACATGATTTTATATATCTTCTCTCTCCCTCTCCCTTTCTCTCTCTCTCTGCCCCCCTACTTTTATGTAGTAGAGAGCTTGTATTTCTGTGTGGAGAGGATGGTGTGTGCATGTGTACTAGTAGTGCAAAAGTCAAAATCTCCGGTGTGCGAGATTTTGAATTTCGCTCCTCTGAGTTTTCTATGTTTCAAAAATTCGACTTTATAGCTTTGAAATACTGAATTTCAACATTTCAGTATTTCGACAATATAAATTGATTCCATGTATAAATATATATATATATATATATATATATATATATATATATATATATATATATATATATATATATATATATCTGTGTGTGCGTGTGTGTGTGTGTGTATGAATGTAGGGTGGCTAGTAAAATAACCACCTACACTGACACTCAGAATATCAGTGTTGAAATGTCAGCAAGACAAAAACTGACATTTTCTGTGGATACCTCAGGAATTTCTCAGTAGAGAAAATCAAATACAAGTGTTTTTGCAGGGAGGGAAGCCCCCTAGTATTTCCACACCTCCTACTAATTATATTGACTAACTATGAGATCACACAAACCTGGGAAAGTGAATATTCTCAAACTTGGGGATCACTGATCTTGCACAATTGTTGATCATCTGTACACATACTTTCTGCATGGGGCACAGAGAGAAATATTGATGCACATTTATGCAGAAATATTATCTGTGTGTGGAAAAACAATGCCAGTTTTTGCATATCTATAGGCAAACCAAAAGCAATGTACAAAGGGCAGGGAGCAGTTATCACCACTTGCACAGTAGAGAAAGGAAGTTGGATGAACCACTGCCCTGTCTGTCCTGCCAGTTCACAACACTGAAATAGGACTTGTTAAACCCACCACATAGGCTATTTAATATCTGTCTCTAAAAAGTCTTTGTACTGGATCAGTGGAGGACAGCAACAGTTATCCCCCTGCACATAGATGGTGCATCAATGGACCCAGGTAATTATAGACCCATAAGGATGACAATTGTTTTCTTTTAGTCAATGGAGATAATAATTATGGAATTAATAAATAAGGACATATATAACCAATAAACACAATCCAAGTCAGCTCAGATTTGTTAGAAGTAGATCCTGCTGCTTAACCTGGACAACTTCTTTGAGAAGGTTGCTGAGGCAATGAATGAATGCAAATTAGTGCATACCATATATCTAGACCTTGCAAAGGCATTCCGTACCATTCCACACTCAGGTATTGTAGATAAACTGCCTCAGTTAATTGTTAATCCTTATGTAACTTATTGGATAGCAAATTGGCTCACAAATAGAACTCAGTTAATTTGGGGAAGCAGCTCCACCTCCCCCAGAACACCTGTCATTAGTGGTGTGTCCCTAGGGTTCACTCCTTGGACCACTCCACTTTGGCATTCATTTCTTGAGGGGTCAACATTAATGTAATGGGTTTGTGGCTGACCAAGTTTTCAGAAGACTGTAAACAAAGTGACACCATAAGCTCTCCAGAGGACATCAAGATTCTCCAAGATGGCTTTCCAAATAATAGCTAGTGCCATAACAGTGGACTAAAACTAAATGACAAAAAGTATAATAGCCTCGTTTTGGTAAGCATGACATCTCCATTAGCTAATACACAGACAACACACCCCTGAAGATTAATTTTGTAGTTTGGGACCCTGGAACCTATGTGGACAGTAAACTATGCTTCAATCACCATGTATCCACGATTGTAAGAAAGTCATTTTCATTGCAGAGCTAATTATTAAGGGTATGGTGTCCAGCTGTAGGAATGTGATCATTCCACTGTATTCATCACTTATTAGGTCACTCACTGAGTAAAATATCCCCTTCGGTATGTACCTGCCAAAACACTTAACACAACTTGAATGACAAAAGTACTTCCTCATGAAAAAATCAAGGGTCTAAATTGAAAAAGAAAGTACACTGACCATTTCAATGCCTTGTCCTTATTCTCAGTATTATTGAGGTTACTGATAGTGATCTCTGCCTCTGGTATAGACCCTATCCTCCCTGATCACATCTGCAAATCACCAAATACATATGCCAGTACCCTAAAAGCTTAAATATCTCATACAAATATCAGCCACAAAGTTAGGTTTAAATATATTTAATAATAAATAATTAAAGAACAAGACAATACTCAATAACTCAACACAGTGACTTTAGAGTTCAAAATCACAGAAACTATTTTAAAACAACATTGCAGGACAGTCTCAAATAAATGCAGAAAACACTGAAACTAATCTTTACTATATTCCTATCTATATCTAAGAGAAATTACTGTATTCTAGTTATTTACTATTAGCAAGGCAAGAGCAGATAGTGATGATGAGCGGATGTTTTTGCTAGGTCCAAGACAAAATACAAAATGCATAGTCTCTCTCTGACAGAGTTCTTAAATCATTATCAAATATTACTGCTGGGTTAGCTTGAATGACATCACTCTGTCACCTGACTTCAGTTCCCAGGCTAAACGGATACTAACAGAATTTGACATCTCTGTGTGAAAAATGCATATATCTCAGATCTTTGCTGTTGCTAAAAGACATAAAGCACTTACAAAACAATGCAGAAGGCACCCTAGTTCTAGACATTCTGTCTCCTTGCTGCATTGAAACTAACTTTTATGACACAATCGTGAAACACTAATTTCAACTTATTTTCTTAAAATTTTGCAAGTTAACTCTGTATGTTCCAGCTTTTTTAAAACAACTTTATTGAAAACGTTAATATAATGAACAAATATTTTGAAAAAAAATAATAAGTTAAATGTTTAAAGTACAATATTTAAAAATATATATTAATACAATAACTATAATAGCACAGAAAACTATATACAATGATGTTCACTATATATCAAACAACAAGATCAATTAAGTTAAGTTTGGCAGAAGAAAAATAAAGACAAAGAATAAAAGATTAAAGAAAGAAAGATTATTGCATTAATCATTTATCCAGTTCTTTAACTAATAATTCATGTACATTTTCCCATTTGTAATATCATTTTGTATTCCTTGTAGATTTAGATTTGCAAGTTAACCTTTCTAACTTAGCTATTTCTAAGAGAAGACCTTTAAACTCTTTAAGTGAGGGAACTGATGAGGAATTCCAGTTTCTTGCAATTGCTTTCCTGGCAATGGACAGTATAGACCAGAGCAAAGAATATATTGTTTATACAGTCTGGAACAGGTGTATTGAATAATACAAGTGACTTTGTAGGCATAAAATTGTCTATAAAAATTGCCTGTAAAAAGTGTTAATTTCTTCCTAAAGTTTCTTTAATAGTACACAGTCATAAAATATATAGTTCCAATCAGTGTTTGTTACTGTGTTACATCTCCAGCAAACAATATCTTGTTTAGTTATCTTATTCATTTTCTTAGGTGTGATGAAAGATTTATCTCCATATGAAGATTCTCCATTTAATGGGGGAAGTGGTTTTGCTGGCTGACTGAAGGAAATTAACTTTGTCTTTTTCTGTGGGAATAAAACTATTGATATCTGAAAATAAATTCCAATAGTTATCTGCATATACATCTAGATCTTGTTTAATTGCTCTGTAAATATATGCTAAACTATTTTTAACTGGCAAAGTATTATAAATATATATAATCAAATATTGAATAAGTTTGGGTATTGAATTCTTAGCATTTGAGAGGATTAAACTTAGCTTATTTAGAATATATTTCTAAACTCTTGCAAATCTGACCAAAGTAAAGTGTTAAGGTTATATTAATCTATAAGAGCATTAATAGATTTTGCCTCATTTTTATTTAACATTTGATGCCAAAACATTAATTGTTTTTGTTTAAATTGTAACATTTTAGAATGATCTTCAGAGAGAATTTTGCCTTGTGTATAGGCAATAGGGAAGATGAGGAACAGCCAATTCTCAAAGATTCTAAACCTAAATATATGAACAAACAGTTCTCAAAGATTTTAAACGTAAATATATAGTTTTAAAGGCCCTAAGAATTAAAATTACATAGGTAGATTTAAACATTTGAGTGGAATAATTGGAAAAATGCTCTCTCAAATTCCATATAAATGAATTATTTATTAACTGTGATAGATGATTATTATCTTTATTTTTGGTATTTTGGGATAAATTTAACATAATTTCTTTCCATTTTGCAAAATACTCTCCATCTATAAGATAAACAATTATTTTAATAACTGATGAAACTGAATAAAGTTCTAGATTTGGTAAAGATATACCTCTATTTTCCCAGATATACATATGATAAGACAATGCAATTCTTGGCTTTATCGGATGCCACAAAAAGTTCTTAATCAGTTTATTAATTTTTTTAATAAAAGAGCCTGTAGGGAGAGTAGAAATAGATTGTATTATGTATAAAATCTTTGGAAGCAAGATCATCTTTATAATGGAATGTTTTTCATCCATTGTAAATAGAATATTGTTCCACTTACTTATTAGTCTCTCTATGATTGTTATACTTTTACTATAATTTAAGTGTAACATGTCTTTAATATTGGTTGCTATAAGTATACCTAAATATATTATTTGTTGAGGTTGAGGTATATATTTTTTTTACTGGTCTTGTATATTATAACTTTTGGAATCAATTAGAAGAATCTGTGTTTTAGAGTTATTAAAATTAAGATCAGAACTTTTTAAAAATATATCCATATTTTTAAACGATTATTGTAAGGTAGGGTTAGTACCACCAAGAGTGGTTAATACATCATCAGCAAACATTTGTATTTTCGATGTTTCATTACAATTTAACCTATATCATTATATATTGTTGCTATTTCTTATTAGGTTAGCTCAAGGTTCCATAATTAATGTGAATAAAAAAAGAGATAGATGGAAACCTTGTCTGGTTCCTTTTTACAATGGGTATGTTCTGGGATATACTTATACCTATTTTTATGTAGGCTTGACTTTCATTATGTAATTGAGTTATAAGATTAATAAAGCTATTAGAAAAGTTTAAGTCCCACAATAAAATAAAAAATATAGTTCCAATTAACTGAGTCAAAGGCACAGTTAATATCTAAGCTAACAAGAGTCAAATTATTCTTTAAGGCTTTTACTGATTCAATTAAATGTATTGTTCTTTTGATGTTATCATAAGAAGTTCTATTAATTATAAAACCTGTTTGATCCATATCTACCAGGGATGGTAAAACATTAGCATAAATAGACATGAACATTTTATAGTCTGTGTTTAGTAACAAAATGGGCCTATATGAAGCACATTTTACAGGATTTTTATCAGGCTTAAGTATGGGAGAAATAAATGTGTACTTCCAAGAGAGGGGTGTAATGTTATTATTTTGAGCTATATTGAATACTGTATGTAGCAAAGTTAACGCTTTAGCAGGCAAAACCTTGCAAATTTCAGAAATTATACCATTATTACCAGAAGCTTTATTTTGCTTAAGTTTAGTTATTTGATCTTTTACTTCTTTAAAAGATATTTGTTTATCTATTAATTTTATTTGTGTTTCTGATAGTATGTTCTTTATATCATTATGTATAAAAGATTGAATATATTTTGTACTATTAATCATATCATTGGGTTTGTTTAATTTAAAAAAAAATTCTCTAAACTCACTTAATATATTTGATAAATCAGATACCATTTTTTGTTGGAAAATAGATTTGTTTATTATGGTTAAGTTTATTTAATATTTTAGTCTAGCTAGCTAGTACATTCATGGATCTAGGATTTATAGAAAAAATTATAAGTTTATAGTTTTCAAGATTTATCATGACTTTATGGTTTAGAATTTCCATATATTTATTGTTTAAAGTATTTATTTAACTCATTCAGTCTTTCTTATCGGGTTTTTTTTGAAGCATCAAGTCTTAAAGCATCTAACTTTGTTTGTATATCCTGAAGATCTTTATCCCACAACATTCTTTTCTTCTTATACCAATCAATAATTTTACCATATAGGTAAGCTTTTAGAGCATCCCAAATGTATACTTCAGATGTTCCCTGTGTACTATTAAGTTCAATAAAATTTTGTATTTCTGTAGTAAAGAAATCAATGAAATATTTCAGTTTAATTATATAGGCTGGTATCCTTTTAATGTGAACATTAAATGTGGAGTTTAGTATAAAATCAAATGTTATGGAATTATGGTCCGAAAGGGGACATGAAATCACTTTTGAACTTGATAAGAAATCAGTTAAGTTATTGGAAATGAATACCCTATCTATTCTTGAATATGAATTATGTCTATGTGAGTAGAATGTATAGAACAGTGACAGCATCAGTAAAGTTTTTAATATCTTTCATCATGTATGAATCAGAAAATTCTTTCAATAATTTAGCTATAGTTGGAATGTTCCTTTTACCACTGGTACTAAAGTCTGTTATGTCAGAAATACAATTAAAATCCCCCAGCAAGAATAATACTACCCTTAGAAAACTGTACTATATGTTCTATATGTTGTTTCACTGTTGTAGGTCTAATGCCAGGAGTCCAATACATATTTATTAATGTCTAAATTTTCTTATTAAATTCTATAATAACTGAAGATAAACATCCTTTTGTTATCTTTGTAAGTGTCAATTATTTTAGGCATAGGTAATGTATTATTCCATAGTATGGCCACCCCCCTTTTTTGTGTAAGTTCTGAGCTAATCAAAAGTTTGTAAGATTTGGATTCCAATTTTGTGACATCTTTAGTTAGTAAATGAGTTTCTTGGAGAAATATTAATTGAGAATTATGCAATTTAATATATTTGTTCAAAGATCTTCTCTTACTAGGATTATTTAATCCACTGATGTTTAATGCTATACACTTTAATGATGTCATGAAACATTAATGTTCTGAATATCTTTTGTTGAATAACTCTCTTTTTTTCCCATATTTTATAAGGCAATAGAAATTGACTATTAAGAATACAATTAAAATTTACACATGAAACATATAAAACTTTTATCCAATGAAATATGTTTATATCAAATTTAATGTTGTAAGACTTGGTGAACATCATGATAACTATTAACAGAAACTTATAACATTTACTAATAGCATAAACTGTTTCAACCCCCCCCCCCCCGGAGTTAAAAACTCCTAATTTGAGTGACATCTGCCACCCAAATTGACCATCAAGCTAGTAACAGTACTCATATCCTCCCCATCTAAATATATATGTTGTTACATAATGTAACAATATAAAGTACTATATGTGATTAAAAAAAAAACAATTATGAATTAAACTACCCCATTAGAATTGTATATGCCAATTCAAGAAACAGATTAAAGTAAATCAAATGTAACTGTTTCATTTTAACATTTGTCAAATTGAATTCAAAGTATCATAAATGCCAATCATATATTATATAAATAATACAAAAGTCATAACTAATTCATATGTAATGAACTGTTATAATGATCAATAAGTAGACTAATCCCCGACTCTTTATGTATTGTGCCAGTAGCTAATAACACTATTTCTCCATCTCCATGTATCTGAAAACAAGAGCATAGAAAATGTTACATTTTAGTTTCCCATTGTAGTATGAGATTCCAATAAAAGTGGTCAGTATTTTCTAAGAAGGAACGTATTCCATTTTTTTTCCTTTAAGACCTTTATTAATCTGGAAGTGCTTCTAGATTTGTCAGAATATATCAATGTATTAGTTAATATGGTAAACATCTGCATCTGAGACTACACTGTATGCAGCAAGCTATATTCATACCGAATACATTATATTTCAATCATTAATTTGTTTATCTTCTATCTGTACTAGAATTATTCTCATTTCTGATTTTTATGTCTTGTAAAAGAATATTAACTTCTGCTTAGGTCTCATGTAAAGATTCATATTTTTTTTATTTTTAAGTACTTTAATGATGTTGTTATATATGCTATATGCTTGTTATACCAATCAAAAGAAGCTTAACTCAAATATAATAGAACTATAAATGCAAGTGCAGAAATATAGGGGTATAAGTGTATCAGAAGTGCTCTATTTATAAACCTCTCACAAATGCTTTAATATAATAGTTATATTATACAGGTTACTTAGCTGCAATTTTTTCATTTGACCTGTAGATGGTATTAGAGACTGACTATTCAAGTAATTATCTAGCTCTAAGAAGCTTCTCAGCACAGAGTTCAGTCTGTAAACATCTCTATGGAAACAACAATTTTTTCTTGCTTCCAGATGAGGCAGTCGCAGTATGATCAGGTACCAGAATTGTTCAGCAGTTCAGATGCACAAGAGTAAGGAGGGAAAACCTTTGCAACTATTTTATTCTCTTTTTCATTTTTTTTAAAGCTGTTGATTACCTCATGGCAGGACCAGAAAGTACAAAACCAGACAGAACAAAAATGCAATAGGAGGGAGAAAGCCAATACAAAATAGCGCAAAGCCAACAAACTCCATCTCTCAAACCCAGCAAACCACTAGACCACCACAAACACATTAATCCACACTAAACCCTTCATTATAATGATAATGCTATATGTGCTATATGATTGTTATACCAATTAATAGAAAATGTACATAAATATGATAGAATTATGAAGACAAGTGTATAAAATATAAGGGTTTAAATGTGTCAAAAGTGTTTTATGTATGAACACTCACAAATGTTTAAACATAACAGTCATATTATACAGATTATTTAGATGCAGTTTTTCATTTGACCTGTAAATGGCAGTGGAATCCGTCTATTCCAGCTATTATCCAGCTTTGCGAAGCTTCTCAGCACAGGGTTCAGTCTGTAAATGTTTCTATGGAAATGACACTTTTTTCCTACTCTCTGTTGTAGCACCCGGAGAGCGAGCACAAACCCAGGTTATTCAACAGTTCAGATGCATGAGATTGAGGAGGGGAAACATTTACAGCTTTTTGTCTAAGAAAGCTGTTGATTACCTCATGGCAGGACCAGGAAACATAAAAATGAGCAGTAAGAAAAGCAAAGGGGAGGAAGAGAGGCAACATAAAACATTAAAAACAACAAACTCCATCTCACAAACTCAGCAAACACTAGGCCATCATGAACATATCAATCCAAACAAAATCCTCCATTCCTCCACAACCAACAGCAAAGAAGAAAATAGAAAAAAGAAAAAAAAAATGAAAAAAAAGCCTCTCCGTAAATATTCACATTTTTAAAGATGAATACCAAATGAATTACTCAAAATATATCAGGTCATTGAAAGGGACAAGACATGAGCTTTTCATATGTCTATTACAACAAATAGCACTACATTCCAGCAGCAGAGCAAGGGATGGGAAACATAATTATTAAAGCAACATTATGGCAACAATATCAATGAAGGATCTCTTCACAAAGAGACAGGGAAATAAAATGGCAAACAATTAAAAACAAATGAAAAAAATATATATTGTAACATCTATAAGTCTCCATATCTACCATAGTTCCCAAAATACCATACATTTCATCCCCCAAATATACAGATCATTTATTATAACAGACAACTAATATTAAAACATAATAAATGAATAAATAAATAGCTTTTACTTGCTATAGAAATGGAGCTAGAATAAACTAGACTTAATAATAACAAGCTATAAAGTACCATTAAAACAACTATGTATCATAAAAAGAAATTTAAACAACAAAGACTCACCTGTTAAACAATTTCCACTTCCCCAACTTCTGGGTTAGTTATTAAGACTTGGGTAAATAAAAATCATTATAAATTAGCTTAATTAATCACTTATTCTTGAGCTTCTTTTTATGTTCAGAGACCTTCCAAGAACTGTTATCAGCATTTCTTTTAAGGCTGACATTTGCCCATTCTATATCCTCTATTTTATCAAGCAGTTTTCTTGTTTTGACAAAGGTAATGGCAGAGTCTATGTCATCAAATATTTTTTGGACCATCTTGAAGAAATATTTTTAATCTGGCAAGAAATAATAAGTGTGTCTTTATTTGGGTGTTCTTTAGTTCTTTTAACATTGGCAAAAAAGCTTTCTTTTGGCAATTACAGAAGATGAGTAATCATTATCAAAGTGTATGACATTTTCTTTATATTTAATATGAGATTTAGCCCAAGCAGTCTTTAACACTATCTCCTTGTCATGAGAAGATAAAACCTTCACAATAACAGATTTAGTAGAATTGGATTTACTTTTTTTTTTTTTTTGCAGTAGCCAAGAACCTGTGTGCTCTTTCTATCCCATATGAGAGAGCTTCAGGAAGCTGTAGTATATCAGGGAGCCAGGAAGTTAAGAATTTTTCCATATTGCCTTCTACAACATTGCCATGCAGACCAAAAAGTCTAATATTATTTCTTCTTGATCTGTTCTCTAGATCATCAATTTTTGTTTGTAAAAGAGCATTTTGTTTTAAGAGAAAGTCTATATTATGCTCACCTTCTTGAATTCTAGTGTCCATATCATTTAGTGAAATATCTATACCAGTAATCTGTCTCTTTTGCTGCTTAAGGTCTTTATGTAACATTTCCATTTGTTGGGAACATTTTTCTTTGAAGTTATCCAGTTTTACATCCATTCTATTAATTTTTGCTGTCAGTTCCTGAATGTTAGTCAATAGTGACTGAAGTTCTTTCTTAATAGTTGTTTCTTGAAGTGTAGATTTGGAGTAGCTCATTCTGTAGTCTGGAGTCCAACTATTTTCTCTAGTACTTTTTGACAGGAAAAAATAAAAAAAAAATGCCAAAATGTTTATATACTATCCTAAAGAATGATTAGTAAATTCCAAATATGTAAAAAAAAAACAAAAAAAAAACAAAATTAGGATAGATATATTGAAAAAATCCTGTCATAAATATTCTGTAAAGACAGAGCAGACAGAAAGTGCTGTTACTCTATGCTCATCTTGACCACCATATGTTCCAGCTTTGACTATTAAAACATATATTTGCACAGGTATATATTTTATATCCATTTCTGGTTCTTTTCCATTGGGGTACACTGTGGACACATCCTTGAAGCTCAGTGCTGTACAAACCCTGTTCAACACATACTTCTGTATCAGTAGTTTAATATACATATAACATACAGTTCTCGTACATTTGCAAGACAAACATATGAATCAAGTTGATATTCACAACTTAGAAAATTCCAGATAGTTGGGCTGGCAGTATTTCCTTTTGTTACATTTCTATAAAAATCATATTAATATTCACAAACGACATAGAATTATTTACAAAATTATAGCTATCTAGGCTGGCAGCATTTCAGCTTATCACACTTCTTCCCCCCCGGAAAACTCAAGCTAGTATTTGGAATGACCATTGAGAAACATTGCTTGAGAGGGTTGAGCCTATCTGGAAATATCTTACCCCATTCTCTGCCTTGAGATTCCAACTGTCTTGGCATTGCTGACTCAAGTACAGTGCGGCACTGTCCCATCATATGCCTGCAACCCTAGGCTCCACCATAGTCATTTGGGATTTTCCTGGCTGGCTCCCTGTAGCCATAGTTCCTCCTCAAACTCCTCCTGCCTTGTACTTCAAATACTTAGCACAAGGGCCTCTCTATCATGGTAAGGCTTCATCATGTTAACATGGTACAATTTGTGCCCCTGCCACCTGCCTAGCAGTTCTACCATGCAGTTAACATCACTGACCTTCCTTACCACTTTGTAGGGTCCCTCCATGGCTGCCTGCAGCTTGTTGTGTCTTACAGGAATGATAACCATTACCTGCTGCCCTATAGCACACTCTCTGGCTCAAGCATTCCTGTCATACCAGACCTTTTTCTGCTGCTGGGCTTCTGTCAGATTCTCCTGGGCCAAGTCCATGAATTCCCTGAAGCTTGTCCTGAGGTTTAGGACATATGCCACAGCAGTCTCCTTGTGGAATTCACACTCACCCTCCCAGTCATCTCAAATCAAATCTAGAGACCCCTTCACCCTATGCCCATAAAGCAATTCAAAGGGTGAAAAACTTGTGGATTCCTGGAGAATCACTTTGTATGCAAACAACAGATGGGGCCAATATTTGTCCCACTCCCTCTTAAACTGGTCTGCAAATGCCCATAGCATCATCTTGAGTAATTTTGGAGCCTCTAGAGTGCATATTCACTATTTAGTCAAGGGTGTTTGCATTTATGAAGTCAAGAAGTCTCTGTACCTGTAGATTTCAGGCTGTGTAGGATTCCCAGTCTAGAGAGGGGTAATTAAAGTCTCCAATCCCATGAGTAGTGTGTTAGGTTGGATGGTAAGTGTCTCTAGCAATTCCAAATATGCATTGTGGACTTCTAGGGACATGGAGTGTTCCCTACAGATGGCTAGGATATGGTACAAGATTTAGTCTCTGGTGATCTGCATGTGGAGGAACTCCAGCACATCATCCTGTTTGACTTCCCTAGAGTTATGCTTGTTACTGATGTATATTGCAACACCTCCACCTTTAGCTCTTATTCGTGCAGTTACAGATTTAAATGTGTGGAAGGCACTGAAACCTTGCACTGCCAAGGTACTCTCTGCCACTTTACACCATGTCTTGGTAAATGCACAGATGTCTATATTCTCGAATGTGAGGAGAGCTTGGAGGGAGTGTATTTTTTTTTTTTTTTTTTTTTTTTTTTTTATGATCCTGGCATTGAGCAGTAACACTTTAAGATTCGGGTGAGTTGATTATACTATGTCAATAGGTTTGTCAATTTGGCATTTCTTAAAAAAAAAAGCCACTGTGAAGGTGGATACCGTTTTAGCCTATATTCAAAATCCTATAGAGGAAAAGTGCAGAACATCCTTTTCATAGCAATGTGATCTATTAAACATATCCACCTAAGCTAAAAAATATAGGACCCCCTTAAAATGACTCCAGAAAGATAACCAGTTGTTGAAATCAGTCATGTCTTTACTCATATTATGACATCATCCTCAGTGATAGTAATATGCTGCTCAATGCTAGGCTCGGCTCATACCAGCCAGAGACACATAGTCTGAAAGCTCCATTATGTCTCTCTTCATATAGTCCAGGGAGGTACATCTCAGGTCATTTCCACTAACAAAGATTATGATGGACTCATACTGGTACCTGTGGCATAATGACTTCAGCATTTGTGTGTGTGTGTGTGTGTGTGTGTGTGTGTGTGTGTGTGTGTGTGTGTTTGTGATATGGTGGATCCTTTTTACAGATAAGCAACTAACAGTTGCCTGCTCCTTGTTCAGCCAAGAAACAGAGGCATCATATCTTACAATGGAGTCCCCTATGTCAGGAGTCCTGGGAAGATTGTTTGCTTGCCTTAGGGGCTTAGTGTTTAAGGTTCCACTGAGAGTGATAGTATGCGTGGTCTAACAATTCTGTATTTATATTTATTTTCCTTGCTCACACATTGTACAAAGGTACCATAGTGGTTGTCTTCCAGGTCTCAAAAACTTTCTGCAATAATTAGTGGTCTGGTGAAAACTTTGGCCAGGGAATCTTCTGGAATGTTGTCCACGTTTCTGAGGACTTTGAAGGGTCACCCATCTAATCCCATTGCTCTACCATCTGTTAGGGAAGTCACTTACCTCTCACCCTGCTCCCTCTCAGTCCTGCTGTGTGTCCATCACTATTCCTGTACTACCCTCTTCCCAGCAGAGCAACTTACTTTTGCCCTTCTCTGTAAAGGCTGGAGCTAAATATGTATTCAGTACATCTGCATTGCCCAGTCTCCTGTTATTGCTCAGTCGTTGCTCATGCTGGCCAAGTGTGTCTTTTCTCTTCTTCCTTATTTTTGCTGTACACCTAAACAAGTCTTTGTTTCTACTTTTAATGTCTTCTGATAACGTTCTCTCAGCACACACTTCTGCTACTCTCATCGATTTGTTGTCCTTTGTCTTTTTTCTTTCCACTACTCCTGCTTCACCTTCCTACCTCCTGATTTCAGCCACTAGTATTTCCTGCAATTGGACTGACACTAGCTTCAACATCTTGTGCAGCCATATCAGCTTTCTCTTCTATTTGTTTTTAGCTCTTCCTCAAACCCTTCTACATAAGTTGTGAATAGGTCTCCAGAACATTTCACCTACCTAATTACAAAACCTCAATAAATAAAAAAGACAGCTTAAAGTTTGCTGCGTCCAAAGCTGACACAGAAACACTGACTTTCCGTGGTAATAACCAGTGACCATTCTCATTACTTAAAGTAGTTAATGGTTCTGTTACCTCACTGCACTTAAACTTGGTAGAATTGCCATGTGGCATATATAGTATTTATGAGATCCAACTGAAGCAGATAATTGCCTAAATGTCCAGTCTTTCATTAAGTATATATGCTTTTCAAGAAATAAACGACCACTGCTGAAAATAGTATCTAAAAATAATGCCGCTTATTAAAATGTTTCATTTTTAGTCATTATGATACATTCAAACATAAATGAGTTCCAGTTTTATATATTGGACCTTTTGCAGCAGTGTTTCATTGAGCGCTTATAAAATACTGTACATAATTCAGTAAAAGACATTTAGTAGATCACAGATCATAGCATAACTATAAAATGCAACTGAATGACTTTTTAAGGTAATAATCAATCACATTCACATAGGATTAGTTGCCTGTATATTATGGTAAAGTTCATCCAGAATAACTATCAAGCATTTTATGGGAATTACATTTCACTTATTTCTTTTAGACATGTAGACACCTTTCCAGGCAAGCTAGGGAAGCTATACTACTTTGATATTGTGGTGTGACTTAAAATAGTTAAAATTATGATAAATGAAAAAATATGGATACATAGCAATGAGCATGGTCCCTTAACTAATTTGAGCAGTTCTGTCCACAAGAAAACCTTTGCCAGTCTATCTCTTTTAGGACAATTGATTTATGAAAACTTAGTGTAATACAAATAATTAAGAACTGCTTTGTACCTAGATATGCGGGCAAAACTGTAAATCTGCTGACTCAAATAATCCCTAAATGAGGAATCAAAAAGTATATAAAAATGTCTAATCTATGGAGAGCGACCGATCCATGTGTTCTGCCTATGACCATCTTTTCCTCAGTTCTCCTCCTAGCAGCTTGCATTGCAAACATTCTCAGCACCAGTTTTAAACTTGCACCTTCATATCACTCACGCCGATTCCATTATCAGCTTACTATCTTCTTCTTGGTATGATGTCATACAGAGGGAGGAGAAAGGTCATAACAAGTCAAAGTAATCAGCATGACTCAACATCAGATACAGGATTTGCAGAAGCTCAACAAACTAATTTTGTTGTCAGATATTTGCATGTCAGAAAGATCATTTGCTGGATCTCGAATGGAAAATATATTTGCGTAAACACACACACGCACACATACACACACACACACTTTTATATATATATATATATATATATATATATATATATATATATATATATATATTTATATAAAATTTCTTATGACTATACAGGATTGCACAAGCAGCTTTAGGATGTATGGTGCCAACTGAAAAGCATAGCTATAACTTAATATTTTCTTTTCAAAGTTTCAAGGTGCATTATTCTGACTGGATATGTAGCCACTCAGGTCTAATGAACAAGATGCCACTGACAGTATCCTGCAACTAAGAGTATTAACTAAAATGCAATATACCTGAAAACCAGGTGGCAGGATATTTTAAATCATTAACATTATGACTGGATTTCCGTGTTGTAGTCTTTGGGATTTGTGTTGGGTCCAAAATACAATATATCTTGTAAAGGTTTAACATTTGTCTAAACAGAAAATTAATCTGGACATGAAGTCTTACAAAGTAATGTATGTGGCCATGAAGTACTGTCATAAATTAATTCCAGACTGCATAGTCTATATAGTGATCCATAGGCTGTATCATACTTCATATATGCCACAAATTGTTTTAACATTTCCATGGGCACTGGAACCATAGAGCGAGAGGGAAGGGGAGTCCCCCCCCACACTTTTGCAGATCACCTCCCAATTGTCCCTTCAAATTATTTTAATTTTTGTCTCTTTATATTGCTGTTTTTGCGCTTTAGCATCTGTTGTTATCGCATGAGCAACGACATTAGCTCAGCGCATGTATTTCCAGGTTTCCGACTGGTTTGGTTATGAATGCGAGCAGGAATGGACAGTTTTAGCTGTTGCTGAAGAAGGATTTCATGTTGGATGCTGTTGAAGGTGTTATTTAACTTGGCCGGATGCTATTTAGCTATTTCCGGCTAGGATTTAACTTTGGAGTCTGGTGGGATTTATAGAGAATATCGGAGTCTGGACTGGCTGTACAGGGTGTGTGTGTGAGAAAATGCCCCAATGGAATTCATCAGGTGGTTAGAGGTACTTAGGCTCAACCCTGTACCTTGGGTACAGGTAAAAAGAGCCTAAAGTCTCTTGCCACCATCACTTGTGAATGTATGCCTCAGTGGGAAAAAAAAACTTTTATTGTAGCAATTTTCTAAGGTTATACAATCAGTATTTGAAATGTGTCCCTATTTTGGGGCTTTATTCCCCCATTACTGGCTTTGTTCTGTATTTTTGTGCTAAGAGGTTGAGAGCTAGGATGAGAAGTGAGAACTGAATTCACTAAATGATATGATAGCCATTTAAGTTTGCCTTCCTGTCCTTCAAGAAATTGCTGGTTTAGCGTAGTGGTAAGTTGCTCTGACTGTAGTGCACAGAATTCAGGGTTCAAGACTTGCCAGTGAAATGCATGGTGGTAACACAACATTTTATGTAAGAGCAATGTTTAAAATGTGTACCTGTTTTTTGGCCATTTGCCCCCCCGCAATTGAAAATAAGTTCAAGAAGCTGTGCAACATACCTATGGCTTACACTCTACTGTGTTTCTGTATTTATATATTGTGTGTAGAAGTAGACTATCATGGAAATGTTCTGCATAGGGCAGTTTTGTCATTATCGGTGCATGCATTTTGCTTCATTGCCTACTGGAAAAATGTTCAAACAATAAATTTAAAATGCAATTGTGTGTGGAAATAGGCTGTTATCATGGAACTGTTCTGAATAGGGCAGTTGTGTCATTATTGGTGCATGCATTTTGCTTCATTGCCTACTGGAAAAATGTTCAAACAATAAATTTAAAATGCAGTTGTGTGTGGAAGTAGACCTTTATGATGGAAATGTTCTGAATAGGGCAGATTTGTCATTATTGGTTAATGCATTTTTGTTTCATTGCCTACTGGAAAAATGTTTAAACAATAAATTTAAAATGCGCTCTAACTTAAGTCTAACAAGTGCGCTGTATTATACAAGGAATATAATTTAATATAATCAGGAAGGTGAATCTAGGAATGCATACATGTATGCATGGCCCTAAAAATGTGTTTGAAAATAGCCCAGACAAAAGTGTGAAAGGTTCAAAATTGTGGGCAAATTTTAAGATTTACTCTTGTTACTAAAGCTGGATGAAGGTAAAACAGTTCACATCACATTACCTTGACCTGTCCAAGCCTTGTGACACAATCCCCTACTCAGGTGTAGTACAAAAGATGAATAATGTAGGAACACACACTTACATCACCAGCTGCATTGCCAACTTGGCTCACAGGATACAGGAGATCAAAACAGGGGAAGAGACCAGTCACCAATGGAGTCCCCCAGGGTTCGGTGCTGAGACTTGTTCAGTTTAGCATATACATCTCAAAAGTAAAAGGAAATACCAAAGAGCTTTGGCCAGCTAAGTTTCAGGTGACTGCAAGCTAGGAGAAGTTACTGAATCCCCAAATTACTTAACAATCATGCAGGAAGATCTGTCCCAAATAACTGGTGTCAAAATCATGAAAATGCCCTCTGAGAACTGATCCAATTGTTTGGCATTTGGGAACTTGTGTGTACAGTGACCTAACCTTTGATGAACATGTGCCCAGAGTCATAAAAAAGCCTTTCTATATTGCACAGCTTATAAACAAATTGATTGTGACTAGATCTAGAGATGTTGTTGCCCCCCTTTGCAAAGCTCTCATTATGTTATCCAGGTTCATTTAAGCCTGAAACTAAACATATTATCGTGACATTATGTGTGCTTCTCAAAACTTACATTACATTAAACTGGCTAGACAGATCCAAAATGTCTTGGAAGGACTTCCAGTCAATGGCTGTTAAATATGTTTTGGCAAGTAAACTAAAGACAACAAGAAAAAAGAAAATAAGTTATTTTCAAAAATATTGCAATAACCTTATAGATCCTCTTAATCAACATCATGCCTAGGTAGACCTCCATCCTCCCCTTTATTCCTCTGGGCCTCCTCTTATTCTCCTTGTCTCTAATACCCCTACTTCATTTGGCATGTTAATTCTGTGGCAAACACTTTTCCTCTTTAATTTCTACCTCCGCCATAACCCTTGAATGATCACAAACAGAATAACCCCCTACGATATCTTTACCTACCCTTGTGCAAGCACTAACATCTAGCTTCCTTATACTAACACCCATTCATTCAGTGACAGTCGTGTATATATATTGCATATAGTTAACTCAAATAGGTTTTAGGCATTCTGATACACTTCCACACACCTGCATAATAAATACTTGTCAATAAATTTTCTACCTCTATGTATGTTAATCTCCCAATCACTTGTATAATGAAGGTTAATACTTCTTGTTATATAGGAATGGTTGTACTTGTGCATAAGCAGGTTGTACGAAGCATATTCACTTATTCGTTTTGAACCTATTTGCATTGTGTGACTTGTAATTGATTCTGTATTTGTGTCTTTAAAAATGCTAATAGAAATCAGATTGCAAAAAAAAAAGCTCTCATTATGTCAATCATTTTGTATAATGCCCACTTTGGCATGTATCTGTCCAGCCCCATGCAACAATTGGGATACCTTCAGAGATACCTTATTAAAAGGATGCAAGTCCTAAACAATAGGTCTTGAATGGACCACCTCAAAGATTTATTACTATACTCAGTATCCTACAGAGTGCTTAGAGGTGACATGTCTGGCATACAAAGCATCCTCCGACATAATACAGATAGACCTATTAAACGTCAGCAAGTCAAATGGCATCAGAAACACTCAGTCCAGGTATCTAAACTGAATTTTGTGGATAGATGGATATATATCACGGAGGCTACCACTGTTCTGGAACAGACTATCCATAAAAATAAAGCAAAGCTCATCCATCCATATTCAAATGCAACTTGGATATAAGGATGGGTAATAGAAAATGTACTCCAGGATTTCCCCTCATGCCACTAATGGATAGAGGCAGTTCCTAAATGCTGCATCCCTTACATGGCCCCCTCAAAAATATCTATGGTATGATCACAGTTGTTCTCACTAGGGCTAATATACAATTATCAGCCATGGGGATAGCTAAGACCAATCAGAAAATTTTAATTCAAGCACCAAAAGGGAATTGGCTAAGCTTAAAATGTCCTCCAAGTGAACCTATGTTGTGGTAGCAAGTAGTTATAAAAAAATGACCCCCATTTTAGTTCACTAAGTGCCCCTGTCACCCTCCACCCACCCCCCGGTCTTTAACAGCTTTCGGCGCCTATGAACATTTCCCTATTATACACATTTTAGATTTTGTGGAAAAGTGTCCCTGGGGTAATGTTGATCTAATTTGATGGAATGGGTTGGCATAATGGTAAAAGGTCCTCACCTCATAAACACAAGGCATTGGGTTTGATTCTGGCTAAAAATGACCCTTCAGGGTAGTTAGCTCAGCATTAACATTTGCACTTATGATAGTTTCAACTTAGATATGTTAACACAATTATCAATCAATTAATTAATTAATTAATTAATTAATTAATTAAGTAAATAAATAAATAAAAATAGCAGTTTTACGGCTTCATGCCTTAAAGGGGTAAAGTCCATTCCTAGATTTGTACACAATCCCCTTGTTTATAAGCTGTTTATCGGACAGACATATGAAAAACGGTTGAATGAAGACAGCCATTGAGGGCAAAATTACCCAGGAGTTTGAGGTATACAGACCTTAGTTTGTTTCTGTACTTAAGTCTCTGTATATGATGGCCTTCGAAAATTCAGTCAGTGTAGCTTAGGACTCAGTACTTTTCCTTAGTGAAGAGACAGTATAGACAGGCATTTTATTTTCTTGTAATGCATATGTTCAGTATATTATTTTCTGTTTTCTTTGTGCAAGTCTTTATTTTGATGCATATTTAATTGCTAAGTGTACAACTTAACTATTATTCTTAAGTATTTGAATTCACTTTTTAGAAAGCTTTGGGCTGATAATCTGGTTGCTAATTTATTAACTGAGATGAGGGAATTTTTTCTAAATGATATCTAACTGCTAGCATCTACCTCTAACAGGCCAGGCTGCTCTACTTTACATAACCATTTGTGTTTATTTGATTATTAAGTGTCAGTGCAAAACTGGGAGTTCCCCACTTAGGTAAGCTGGGTTGGTAACTGACTAGCTTTGACCAGGCCAGAAAGATATATATTTAGAGAACAGAATCAGCCTTTATTTGTCATTAACTGTGTGTGTGTGTGTGTCTTTGTGTGTGTGTGTGTGTGTGTGTGTGTGTGTGTGTGTGTGTGTGTGTGTGTGTGTGTGTGTGTGTGTGTAAGAGTTTATTCAAAGTATGTCTGCTGTGCAAATGAACACTGGAAGGCACTGATGCACAGAGAGTTGTTAGAAAGGAATATTGGTTGCTTGGCCAAATACTGCTCAGAGGGGTGTTCAGTGTGAAGCCTACATTGGGTGTGGATGGTGTAGGCCCATAAACAGGGCAGCAGCAGTGATTTCTGCAGGATCTTAAAACCAAGCTGTGTTTATTGAGTTGTTTAATATTTCATATTTGTGTACCCTGTTTATACTTTGTTCTGTTTAGTATCAGTGATATGACTTAAGAGATCAAACCTCTGGATATAGAATATTTATTTGTGGGCAAAGCACTGGATCCAAGGGTGTTATCCCCTACACACAGTAAGTCATGCTGAGTACAGTTCAAAAGCGTACTGCAAATTGGAAAACCAAAAACAGTCTATGTGTAGCTTTCTAGGTAAGCAAAGCAAACAAAAAAATAGGTCTGTTACAAACTATGGGGTTCTGGCTGAAGAATAAAGCTAAGTGCTTTAGATTCTGGGGTATTGATGTATTAGATTAATCTTGCCAGTTTGTATTTCAAGGGCTAACCTATTGAATTTGTTTTTCTTTTTTCAGAAAATCTTAGGTAAAAGTTGAAAAGTATAGCCCAGAATAGTGTCTGTCAGTACACAATAAAAACATGCTCCTTTTCAGCCTTGTCTTCTATATATGTGATGTTGCATCCATCATCCTTATGGCATCTTGAATCAGATCTAAATAGTTTATATATCCATGTCCATCTGTGCCTTAGATGTATCCACATTCTTTATTCTCTTAAGAGACACATAGCTACTTTTTACATGTAAGACACAATTTTCTATAAAATTGTCAGCACCATGCATTTCAGTATTCACTGTCATCTGCATGTTATTTGCAAAAACAGAAATATTTCAGTCCCTATGACTTTAAAATAATGTTTGCCTATGTTCAGTAAAACTGTTTTGTTCTCAGATTCTCAGGCTTAGATCCTACATGTCTTTTCATCACTGACCTTACTATGGCACGAAGTGTTCTGGCAGGTAAAAAACAGTGCAACTTCAGCAAGAAGTCATAGATGTGTTCAGTTTAAGGTTAACCATGTAGTTTTATAGTATACTCAGGATAAAGTTAAGGATGACTTTCCAGCAAAGGATGATATATTTAACATGGACTTTTGGAGATTGTCTATATACAAATTGGTATTTTTAGAATGGATGTGAGTAAAAAGATATATATGTGTGTATATATATATATATATATATATATATATATATATATATATATATATATATATATATTACATATGCGTGTGTATATTTATATATATATATATATATGTATATACACCCCCACCCCCCCACACACACACACATACACATATATATATATATATATATATATATATATATATATATATATATATATATATATATATATATATATCTTTACTGAAATATATACAGATGTTTCATACCATTTATTACCGCAGAGTACTGATACATTATACTCTGCCTTACAATGTCCTGAGCAGAATGTCTCAGCTCCTGTCTGAAAAGTACTGCAATGCTTAATGTTACTTTCTATAATTAATTAATTAAAAATGCTTTATGATATTCTTCACTTGTTGTAATATACAATGCAAAAATATCAAAACTCCAATTGATACACACTGTATGTCAGAGTTCTAATTACACCAGTATAGTTTATGCATTTCAGAGAAGCACTTAATAGTACAAGACTATCTTACCATGGAGGGGTAACAGCACAGAACTGGAATCTCAACCTGTGTACCAAGTTCTCTTGCTAGATCTTGGGATTTCTGTAACCTATGTAAAACCTTAAAGCTAAGAAACAAAATGATGACTTTAATTTCTAAAACCTTGTTGAGAAAATGCATTTTCCCCACTGTTCGTACAACAGATTCAGTAGCTCATTTGTTTCCACTCAATTGGCCCATTTGTTCCTCCCGAGGATCCAGTAGAGGTCCGCCAGGGTCAGCTCATCAAGTTCATAATCCAGGATCATACATGGCTCTTGGAAGAGCAAGCATCCTATGACACTTATCCTCTGATGACCTTACCAGCTTCTCCAGTCAAGGTGAAGGAGGACCCATCTTCTACCCAAAATGAAATCTGGAACAACCAATTATTTTTCCATGTCAAGCTCATCATTCTTGTCCCTTTTGAAAGGTGAGGGCTAGGTGGTTAGATTTGGGCCACTGATGGTCAGATGGACCTTCCATCTCTCCCACTGGAGCTGCTAACCTACTTATCAGTGCCTGACAACCCACTATTCCTGCCTAACCATGAGAGTACATGCAGGCATCCAAATGTGTGTGCTATGCCCTTGGCTTGTTAAAACCATAATGCAGCACACAGCGTGCTCTACTCAGGCTTTGCTGCATGGATGCAGAGTATCCCCCTACCTGTCACTCAAATGTTAAGTTAAAGCTGTGTTTCTCTCGCAAGAGGGACAAGCTGGCAGTGACCCCTCCCCCACACTCAGCCTTCACAAACCACCCTTTCTATCACCCATGCCTCTAAGTGAGCCTGGTTCAACCTGGTCACATCAAAGCTTTATCACTTTGTCTCTGGGAGGCATTTTTTTTTTGTCTAGAGCATTCTTATTGTCTTTCTTTCTGACAGCAGCAATATATTTCTTTTCACAATCACAACACTGGCTATTTTAGCAACATAAAATGCTCTGGAATGGATCTAATACCCCAGTAACCATAGACTTCTTCTTAATTTAACCTTACTCCAGTTGAATCATTCTCCATTTTTTCACTTAAATAACCGTTTTGATTATATACATAGGGGGAAACAATATTTGATTAATGTATTATAAAAACTTCCTTCATATACTCACTATCTATATAATGAATATTTCATCTTTTTTTTTTACCTGCATTGAACATCATTATGTCCACTATATTACAGGATAGTCTGAGAAAATAATTTTTACATTATTATTTTTGGGTGCACATAGTAACTATTATAATGTAAATAATTAAATATTTGCAAGGACTTCCTATGCAATAAAACATACAATTTTCCTTTTGTGATTTCAAAAAAATCAAAAATCAAAAACGAAATATCCAGCACACTTTTTTTGTTATGAGACACATGACTAAATTTTAAATTAACATTTGTGCTTTTCACATGTATAATAAAATCATCTAAATCTTATTAATCACTGGCTGTATAATAAAAACGTCTTCAATAAAATGTTTATAAAATAAAGCAGATTGCTGAGAAAGATGTTACCATTACAAACACGCTGCATTTCTCATCAAAACATTAGTATGTAAGTATAAATTTTAAGTGAAGAGCCCTCCATGTCTCTGACTTTAATCTGGTGGTCTTATTCATGCAGAAAAGGGACTTATAACTTAAAATTGTCTTTATGAGAAACAAGCAGTTCCAAAATGCTGAATTTGAGAAAACAAAAATAATTCTGAACCCTCCTCGAAGGGAGCAACTGTGTAGTATGGTTGGCATCTTAATTGTATTTGGGAGTATAAATGTGCATTTATTTTATTCTGCTGAAGCTTAAAGGAAAAAGTTTACTATAACTAATATCATTTTATCTGGGTGTGGTGGTCTGCTACATTTTCTTCACTTCAAAGCTGCTGTAACTTATCAAACAAGCAAGTGGTTTTGTCATCAATGGCAATAATAACATTTGGTTTGCTCTGTGCAAGGCTCATCATCTGTGAAGAACTTCACTAGACTTATATGAACACAATGACCCTTGACTGCAGATGTTGACTTTGTGGATTTTATTGGACTGTTATCAGTGGATAATGGTTCCCAGTTTCTAGTCTCATACAGATTCCTGTGGGATGAACTCTACCCAGCTTACAAGGCCTGAAATGGCCATGACCTGTGTGACTTTTGACACATTCATAAAGCATGTAATAACACAAAGTCCATTCTAGAGACCTTAGCATTCATTGCAACATATTCAGAACTTACTGGTGGAATAGATACCTCTTTTTAAGAATTTTTCTCCTATAGAACAGACTCTTCCTTCATATTACTGGCAAAGAACATCAGAGCAATACTATTCATGTGATCACGGCGCATAAAGATGACTATCCTTATGTACCGTTGAGCAGACACACTTAAAATTTCTTGCCAACCTTTTGAAGCACCAGCACTCACCTCCTAAACAGAGGAGGGGCATACATAATAACCCTGATATAAATCTGTCTGCACACCCAGTCATCAAGACAAGCAGTAAAAGTAGCCAATCCACAGTGCTAACTTATTCCATAAAATGTGAATGCACTGCATTAGGAAACCATCCCTCTAGTGAGACTTATCAATTTGTTGGAGTAGATTTAGGTCCTGGTGCTGGTGTTTGTAGAGCCATTGTTTTTTTTTTTTTTTTTTTGTGATGAAACAGAATGTTTAACAGAAATAGAATTTTCATAGCATGAAAAGTGAGACCCAGGTCACCATGGAGCCACTGGTAGACTGCTAATTATAATGTGAGTTTTGCAATTCTGTTAGAATAGTCAAAGGATTTAAGACCTTTATTTTTCTTTGTTTATAATCTTCTGTGATTTTACAGTTGAATGACATGCTTGGATATGTACATACCAAAAGGCACACCATATTCACCAATGGGTTGGAAGGAGAAGAGCAACATTGTAGGATGACTTATATGGAGTTTGAAGATATTCTCTTAAAAATTAACTGGCTGGATAGAAGGATTTCTAAACAACAGTGTAATCATTATGATCAAATAAAAGTGTGTGGTCCACGTGTGTACCCAGGTTGATTATGGCCATATTTATCTGAATAGGATGTTAAATTAAATTACATTAATCACTTCATTGATGCCAGAAGGACTGGTTTGAGTTCAGATTTGATATAATAGGTCTCAGTTCAGAAACAGCAGTAACCCTGCTGAATAGCTCACAACAAGTCAGCTAAACAGAACGTAGCAGTAGAAAAAAAAGCACATAAATGTTTCCAAAAGCAAACTCAACTAATAATCACTCAAAGAGTATACATATATATATTTCTTTCTCCCCCTCCATGCAGTTGA
>NC_056733.1:440701799-440809299 GCF_019279795.1 Protopterus annectens
TAGGAATGCCATACTGATACACATGCTAAGAGACCAATGACTGTGATATTATACCTTATTAATCCAGGACCTGTTCGTCTCACAGACCATAGGTTCATAGGTTCATACTTACAGACCATTTTGAAGGAAGGTATAGTATGCCACACAGGTAACCCATGTCTATCTGTAATTAGGGTTGCCAACTTTTCATGTAAAAAATTCTGGCCATGTACGTGAAAGAAAATGCGTGTAATTGTAATAGTACTCAACATGCAAAATTATGCAGAATAATGATTAAATTTAGCAGAGATAATCAAATGATTATTATGATAAAGTATTTTTTACAATATCTATGCTACTGTATTGTACAGTATGGTTTATGGTTATACATTTGTGAAATAGATTTCTGCATAATGGTCTAAATAGGTTTTGCTTTTGCTAAAGTCTGTCACTGCAGGAATTTTTAATGGCAACTACTTTCTGAAAGTCAATATGCAATTCCAAAAACCTTGCCTATGATCTCTAGGTTATGCAAGAAGATGGGAAACCTATCTTGTCAGCCAATTTATTCTTAACTTTTGTAAAAATGTCTAAGCATGTGTACAAATAATGCAATAGTAAATACTGAGTAACATTAACATCAGGGTTTTGCTGTTGGGGGAGTACATGAAAAGTGCCAATATGAAGGCGATTATTAAACAGTTGAGGATGCATATCATCGTTTTAATGTACAACTTCCCATTATAAAAAGTAAAGACTACTACTAAGATAAAGGTCACAGATCTTATATTATTACATTGCGGGTGCAACGTGCACAAGACTCTTCTTGTCTGAAATCCTGTAGACCCAAGCACCTCTATCCATATTACAACTGCAGTCCCAGAGACGGAGTGAATACAGAACTATATTTGCTGATACAGTGAAAGCCAAGCAGCACAAATGTCTGATCCCATCTGTAGCTGTTTCAAAGTAATCATAGAATTGCCCATACCGTCTTTGCTTTAGCTAAGTAGCCATAACTTCTTCCAAGTTGTAAACTTCTTTTGCTTGCTAAAATTTTAAGCCATTTGTTTACTAGCATATCTGGAAATGAGCGGTGACTGATACTTGCTGAACTCATCATCAGGACATGGGCTAGTACTTCCACAACCACTCACACCTTATACTGGAGGCAGTCATACTGCAAGATGCAACTTCACCCTCCACAAAAGGTCTAACTCATCCAGAAGCCAGAAGAACAGAAGAGACAAAAAAATGACTTCACCTATCAAAGCTATAGCTTGTGGGCACCTGACACAAGTTTCTTAAAGCAGATGTCAATTTAAGGAAACTGATTCAATACCATCCAAGTGTGATGAATTAAAAGTGTTTTTCTTTCCTTAGAGTTCACACAAACACTTGCATATACCCACACAGTTAATGCATGTGAATGTTCCTGCTAGGTAGACGACAAATGCAGAGATTTTGACAACTTTTAGAGTCGACCCCCACTATTCTCTAGTACTTGAAAAAGCCAGCAGTTACACAACAGACATGGTGGGCATAGTTACTACTGAGTATATTGGAGTGGCATCTGTCATTCCTTTTACAGGAACTCCAAATTTGGGCAGTCGTGTCCTGAAAAGAAAAAAGTCAAATGTCCCATTGTTTTAGTGAAAACAAAAAACTCTTAAGTATTGCAGCAACTATAATAATGCATTTTGACATACGGCTTTGACATAAAACAGTAACCCTGGCTACAGTTCAGTGGCAGTGCGTCTTTATTTTGGTAATAAAGTGGAAATGGGTCTTATGGCTTGACAAAATGTCACATTTTAGCAGAAAATGTGGTTCTGTGTTGGTGGTCCACGTGAGGCGCAAGGATACTAATAGTTGGAACTTATTTTTTCTGTAAAATATGTTTTCTGGATAGTGTCCCTTAATTCTGGACAGTCCAGAAGAATTCTGGACAGTTGGCAACCCTAGGATTTTGCCTACAGAGGAACCAATGTGGGTATGCAAGCAACTATTTTCAAGTTTTTGAATTCCTAGAGAGGGAGTGAACACAGAATGCATGATTATTTCCCAGTGCTCATTAAGGACCAAGAGACCCTTAAACAATGAGAATCTATTAACAAAGGGCTCATAGGCACTTAACTTTTATTTAGACTGATCGGGAACTAATATAATAGGTTCATGGGAAATTACTAGGCTAACAGCTTACGAGCTCTTACAAGCCTAACCAGTATAACCCAATTTTTCCAATATGTGGCCCCTAGGGGCAGGAAGATGGTATAGGTTTGTCATATATCTTGAGTATAAGCACTACCACAGATGTGAATTTGCAACTCCTCATCCATTGACCCAAACTGCATTTGAAGAGGACTAGGGAATGGTTCTGTTTACTGTGAATAGGAAGCCTACACCAAAGAAGGGGTAATCTCTGTGACACATAGCTGTCTCTCCAGCATGTTTTATTCAGGTCACTGAGTTGGTTCAGATTCTTAGATCAGGTGCTCCTCATGTTGTTTATCTTGCAGATGTGTAACAGCTCCATCAGGGGTGGATTTGTGAGTGCTTTATAGGTTAGGCATATGTCACCTCTTAATAGTCAATAGGATACAGAGTTAAGGGATAGGGCTTTTAGTCTATCCACACAGGACATATTGTTCACACTATATTTTCTTTGTGAGGAACCTCTGGGGTCACTCGATTATTGGTCTAATGAGAGCTGAGTACAGTGGGACTATAACTTCCTTGGATCTGGTTGCCATACCTTTACTTATAAGCTGTGCCACATTGAAGGACTTCCTCACCGCTGTGGACACGTGGCAGTTAAAGTTCAGGCTACTATCTATCAGTGTACCTAGATCTCTCACCTTTGAGTCTGCTCTTAGGGGTGCACTATTAATATTGCAATTTGTAGGTGTCATTGGCTTCACAAAGGATATGATAATCCTTTTTTCTCATTTAGTTTTAGGCCATTGCTCTGGCACCAATCAATTGTCAGATTTACACACTAGTGAAGGATATCTACCATAGGGCGATTCAATGATTGCCCCCAGCTTGCAGTCATCTACCAACGTTGTCATCCAGAGGACTTCAACAACAGCACTGACCTCAGAGAAGTGTATTCTGAACAGGAGTGGTCCCAGCATTGAACCCTGTGGCACAACACTAGTACCTGGTATCCTGTTGGATCTGGATTCACCTAGTTTAATCACTAGTATCCTGTCTGTGAGCCAATTGGCCATCCATCTGGTGATGTAGGGATTTATGCCCAGTTTTGTTAGATTATTTGCAACACCTGAGTGTGTGATTGTGTCACATGCCTTAACCAGGTCAAGGTAGGTGGAATCCACTGCTTTACTCTCATCCACGGCCTTACTGACATTTTCAAAAAACTCCATCAGATGTAGTAGGCTCTTGTCAAAGCTAAATAGGGTTGGGTCCAGTATTTGGAGGTTTCCTATGTCATTATTTATCAGGTCCATGATTATTCTTTCCATGGCCTTACATATAAGACTAGCCAAACCTATGGGTCTGTAATTACCCAGGTGCAGTTTATGGTCCCGCTTTGTGTGGAGGGATGACTGTTACTGTCCTCCACTCTATCAGGACAAAGCCAGTCAACAGGCTGTGCTTCAATAGAGATCCAAATGGGCTCAATAAGTGCTGAATCAAGCTGTTTAAGTGGCAGCCTGGTGCATCACTGGGCTCCACTGAAGTCATGTTTTTAACTTTAGAGAGTGTATTAGCAACCTGTTCTATATTGATAATTGACAGAGGAGTGGTGGGGGGTATTTCATAGGGAGAACTACAGGTGATGGGGGAGGTGAAATTTGAGCTGGATTTATCATCCAGCAGATGTGCTATATCTACTTGCTGAGTGTAGGTATACCGTCCACAACTAATTTCGCACATTGTTGGGTGTTGCCATTAAGATTGTGGATATAACTGAAAAATGCATTATACTTATCCTTACCTTTGAAGGCTATTTTTGCCACAACGTCTGCTTTCAAAGTCTTCCTTAGCTCTCTGATTCACTTGTTTAGCGTAATGAGAGTCCTTTTGTTCTGTAGCGTACAGTCCATCCTACTTTTTGATGGGAATTTCTTTCTTTTGTTGTATAACTTATTAATATCAGGATACACCAGGGTGGCTTGTTTTAGTGGTTTGACGTGGGGTTATTTCAGTCAAATGCCGCTGTTTCTGTACAATTGTTTATATGGTCATACAGGACCTTTGTGTAAGCCTCTGCATAGGCTTCTGCATTTTCTGGGTTTAGAGAAATTTGGAAACTAGCTATGCCATCACTTAATAGGATCTAGATTGTCTTAAAAAAGTTCTTAAAGTTTTTAGAGTTAGGTGGGGAGTTTAGTTTTACCTTTATTTCAAGGGAGACCACTTTTTGATCTGATCTTATAAGTGAAGGCTTCACACTTGAGGAGGTGCAGCACTCACCCATATTTTTGAATGCCAGACCTAGGATACGTGTAACCCTAGTTGGGATGAAGACTAGCTGCTACAGAGCATTTGAGTTTACAAAATCAATAAATTTTTGGGCCTGCATGTCTGTGGCCAAGTATACCTCCCAGTTAATGGAGGGTTAATTAAAATCACCCATGAGAATGGTATTGGGCTGGATAGTGAGTGATTATTGTAACTTCGGGTATGATACGTGTGTTTCCTGGTTCATGGTGGGGGACCATTAGCTAGCAAGAATAATGCAATACATTTTCCCTATGGTTAGTTGGACATGGAATAGCTCAAGCATGTCATATTGGTTGACCACCCTTGAGGTGTGCTTATCCTTTATGTAGATAGATACATCTCCACTTTTTTGCTCTTTCATGTTCAGTGGGTGGCTGAAAGTATGAAAGGCATTATAGCCATTCACAACTGGAGTGTTTTCCATGGCTTTGCTCCATGTTTCAGTAACTGTACAGACATCACATTCTCGAAGGTGAAGAGCACTTCTAAGGAGTGCAGTTTCTTGTTGAGACTCCTATCTTTGAGCAGTAATAACTTTAGCTTGTCCTGATTACCTTTTGCTATGTTGAAAGATTTGTTTGTTAGACAATGCCTAAAAAGGCACTGCAGGGGCAAAAAATGTTTTGACCAATATCCAAAAGCCCACCCAGTGATGACAGGTGAAGACCATTCCTGGCAAAGCAGTGTGGCCTGTCAACCATGCCTTCCCAGGCTGACAAGTATTGGACCCTTTAGAATGATACCACTAGCTAAGCCAGTTGTTAAAGTCGATCACTTTCTGCTAGTATTGTGGCATCATCCTTGGAGAAGGTAAATTACAGCTCAATGCTTGGTTCATCCCTCCTTGTGACACATATTCTGAGAGATCACTCATGTCTGTTTTCATATAGTCCAAGGAGGTACATCTTAGGTCCTTTTTTGCCCACAAGGACTATCACAGAGTCATAATGGTGTTTGGGAATTAGTGACCTGAGTACTTGTGTGATCTGGCAGATTAAGTCCCCTGACAGGAAACTAACTGTAACCTTCTCCTTATCCAGGCTGGTAAGAGAGACATCAGTTTGTCTCAGGATGGAGTTTCCTATGTCCAATATATTGGGTTGTGGGGTGTTTCACGTTCTAGGCTTGGTAGTTGGGACACAGTGAAATGTGGCTTTATGTATTGTGATGGAAATTGTCTTGTTTGTGTGTATATAGAGTTCCTGAGGCCTGTGTCTGAGAGGACTTTGAGTTTTGGGCAAGTTACACGTGATTACCTCTGTGATTATGTGACTATGCCAAGAGGGTAGGGCAGTGCATGTGTAACAAATGCCAGCATAACCAGCAGGAGTTTTATAAAGAATTTTATGTCATTGGCTATCAAACTGATTTGTACAGGTGCTTGTGTTAAAAATGTAGTTGTAAAGTTGCTTTTGTTAAAAAAGCATCAAAAGCAGGTCCTACTCAATAGAAAAGAAATATAAATGTATGTCAGACTATATTGTAACTAATGAAATGTGGGTCTATGTTATATTCTTAAAAGCCGACAATATTGAAGCTGATATTGTCAACATGAGAATAACGAAAGCACACAACATCGAATGTGTAAACGGAAATCTCCGTAAGGAGAGATTTCCGTTTACTGCAATGTAGTGCGGTCTCAGAGTTGGTATATTTAAGTAGCAGGGGGTGGGGAGGGTGCAGCCCCCCCATGTGGGAGGTGCAGGGGGGCTTGCCCACTCCTTAAACCCGTTAGGGTATTTTTTTTTTTTTTGTTGTTTTATAAGTTCGATGTTTGAAGACATCGACCATATGGCATCAACCATATGGTGTTTGATGTTTTCAACCATTGCTCTTATAATATAGACCCATGAAATGTATATATTTTAGCAGAGGAGGTTGGAGGGAAGCTCAGCCCAGCTAACCTTAAGAAAAATGATCTAAAATTAAATGACTTGGTTTAGGCCATAAAGATTTTATCTCACGGACCTGAATGCAGCCAGAGATGCAATGTCTGGATGGAGAACCTATATTTATTGTCCTTATTTATTTTTATTTTTTATTATTTTTTTTATTTTTATTATTTATTTTATTTTATTTTTATTGTCCTTAGTGGTGAACTAATTGCTACCCTGGGGTGCCAGATAATAGCTGATTAAACTCTGCAGGAAGGATGAAACGATTGGAATTGTTTTACAGTCCCCAGATGCTGGAATAAGCCTTAGCAAAGTTCTAGGTGTATTGTGACACATCTATGCCAGATCCTCGTTCAGCTTCTAGTCAGAGGGTAGTCTGGGAACTACAGGATCAGGTGACCAGATGTGATGTCATTCTGTATCCAGCACTAAAATTGTATTTAGATACTAATAAGAGATGTGACAGATCACATTCAGTTCTCTGTTTTGGAACTGACAAGACCATTCTCCCACTTCATCTTGCCTTCCTTTAATAAGTAACTAAACTAAGAAACAGTAATTCTTCAGTCAGTTAGGAAAATATAGCGAGATTTATTGTTTTTCTGTATCTGTCTGAGTCTTTCCATCTGTGTTATTTTTTATATTTCTTGTGAACTCAGATGTTTACTGGAATTAGATACTCAGTATTTCATGTTTTTTATTATTTATTATTAAATATATCTAAACCTTTCATTGTGGCTGGTCTTTTAGAAAATATTTTAACCCTTGAGAATACTTGCATTTATTTAATGGCACTGTAGCATCATGCTCCTGAAAGTCTTGCCAATTGGTTAATATGATCATTTGTAAAAGTATTATTTTTACTAAGAGTAATTAGGTACTCTGGTAAGAGCCTTAAAGTAGCTGGCTGATGGCAGTGAATCTACCTTATAGTCTGGGTGGCGGTGGCATAGCAGTTTCCCATGTGTGTGTGTGTGTGTGTGTGTGTGTGTGTGTGAAAAATCAAATCTCAAAGAGTGTGTGTATATATCAGCTACTTGGAGCAGGAACACAGAGCACTGATTTCTGCAGACAGAAAGGTGGGGCCTGGAAAGAAAATCAAGCCCTGGGACTGGAGTGTCCCTTAAGGGAGATTGTGCTAGGTGCAGACCAATGCATCTGAAAATACTGTGTGTATCTCTTTTTGTTCAAAGTAAAATTTCCCCATTGGTATCAGTGGTGAGGATTGAGGCTCCCTGATTACTGGCCCAGAGGAGGACTGTCACAATCTCTGCATACGTGGGTGTATATATCTGGTCCATTGTGGGTGTGGTCATTGGGATGTGTGTGTGTGTGTGTGTGTGTGTGTGTGTGTGTGTGTGTGTGTGTGTGTGTGTGTGTGTGTGTGTGTGTGTATGTGTGGTGCTGATAACCTGTTTTTTGATTTTTGCATCTGTATGTGAGAGTCTTGTCTCCAGTGTCAATATGTAACTACATCTCTCACATACTGTATTTAGGTGTCCAAGAATTAAGTGGTTGTCAGTGTACATAAGACAACTGCTACATTGCTTCAGGATGCCCATGTCCACCAAGCTGGATGCAGAGATAGCACGAAAGTGCCAATCCATGGTTGCAGGTCCTAAGGTGCACTTTGCAAGGGATGAGACTGGAGGATGTCTGTAACCAGTTGAGGGATGGGTGCATACTTTGGTGTTATCTATAGCTAAACAATCCAGCACCCAAACCAGATGCTCTTTGAGCAGCAATAGTCCTAGGTGCTGTAATAATGCAGTGTAGACCTAAACAGTCCTAACCAAATGTGTTTATACTAGTCACCATGCAAACTAGCTTCCCTGTGAATAGTGCAGGACTGAGATAAAGCTGTGAGGCAGTTTTTATGTGGAAATTTCAGCTCCTGTGATTGCATGTTTACAAGGCACCTCAAGCCACTGCTGCACATAGAGCACCTTTATGCAAATGAGGCTTATACACAATCAGAAAAAAAGCAAGTTTAACACTAACTATGCCTTAATGCATTAGTCAGGTAAGCAGAGAATGAGCTTCCTACCAGCAGTCCCCAGCTCCGATAGATTAAATCAACCCTTTTTTGCCATAAGAGTGCAGACTTTGACTCTCTTAGTGCAAATTGACTGGTTTGAAGCCCAAGTGTTAAGTAACCACATACAGATGCCTAATACTAGTTAAAATCACTGGATGTAAAATATTTAACTGCAGAACAGCAACCCCTACAACACTTAGATAATGCAATTTTTAAACTTTTATGAATGTCTGCTTAACTATTAAATTATTTATTTAAGCTTAATGTCATAATACATTTTATTTATTTTTTATAATAAATTCAATCTGATGCCTGCTAGTTGTTTTAGTTTTTAGCTTGACTGTAACACAGAAGAATAGGCTTTAAAAGGGGACAAATAATTGTTGAGGCAGGCTATTATCATCTACATATAAATTCTTAGATACTGCTACAAAATATTATATTCTGGGCTAATTGTTCTGACAGTAGCATAGTGACCATTGAGCTACTTTAAAATAATAAAGTTAGGGGATTCTCCTCCCTCAAAATCAAAATTACAGATCAGAGAATAACAATACCCCTCAGGGATATAAGTGAAGAACCCACCTCAGTTGTTCAGCCTTGGTTCAAAACAGCCATTAGGGGAGAGCTTTAAACAAGTCGGCCCTCTCCACTCGAAGCCTCCTACTAGTGGAGGTTAGGCAACAGGAGACTCTTTCCACATTTAAAATTAAACTAAAACAAAACCTAATAAATGAATCCACCTGCCCTTGTTTTCAAGCCAAGTTGTAGGATCACAGTCTCATCTTGTAGGCTGTATGTTCTTCAGCTATGTGCACTATATCTTCTGTTATAAGATTGTGTACACACGTGCATATAAATACATTTATTTATCTATTATTAAAATTTACCACTTTGTCATTTTGTATGTGTGCCCTAATGGACCTGGGTCATGGCTAAAAAGGCTCTGATGACCTGCCCACCTACTTAGTTAACAAACTGAAATAAATAAACACATTTCACCAAACACGGATTAAAGCCTCTTCAGCACAGCTCCACATCCTATGCTGATTGAATGAATTGCATGTCACTAAGTTCTTATGCCAAAATTTTTTGACAGGGGGAGGACAGCAGCTCACATTTAGGAATTAGTAGGTAAAAGAGTTAAGTAAAGGTAATGCTCATACCACTCAAGCAATTAATCATGGAAAAAGGAAAACAATGGTGCTCTCTTTGTCATGAGCCAGTGTATAAACTGTTTGCATTCTGTGATCTGCAGTAAAGCTGTTTTGTGTAGGAAATTAGGAGCAAGTAAGGCGAGTGTATATTTCACATGTAAAATCAGAACATTAATCCTGTGTGAATACTCATACTGACTTAGGATTTTACCAACTAAAAAAGAATAATTTGCTGGTCTGCTCAGACACCTAATAACATCTGATAGGATACTTGAACTATAATGAAACTGTGAGGCTTAAATAAGTGAAGTAGTGTATCTCGCTGAAAGGTTTATACAGTGTTGAATTCTGTTGCAGCAAACTTTTGAATAGTTTTATTTTGTAAAAGGAATACATGAAACTGACAATATCATATAGTTATTATTGTCAACAGAATGCTTGAATAACAGGGATGAGTCACAACACCTTTTGCTTACTTAAGCTGAATGCTGAGAAAGCATTTGATTAAGATGGGAATACTTAAACACTGCACTGCAGAAATATAAATTCCAAGGCCACTGTAGTGTGAGACAATTCTTAGAGTACGTCTGTCTAGCTTCAGGTAGTTTCTTATCACCATGGCTTTTCAAAATATATGATCATTATCACTGTACTTTAGACATTTAAAAATAAAAACTCTGGGATTGTTCTTTTTCTCTTTTTTATGTGTGATCCTATGGGCAAGCAAATAATAGAGAGGATAGATTTCTCTGTTAAAAGCTTTCTTTTGATAATCAGATAATTACTGTTGATCCAGAGAACTGCATTCGATATATTAATCATATGACTAAAATGTTATTTCTGCAAGCCTTTTTTTGGCATCCACTTTTTTACAAAATATTGTGATAGTAGTTGTAGTTCGTAAATCTGTCCTGAATGAATATCAACTGTGTTCCGTTGCTATGCAATGCCTGTCTGGTGTTCAGGTAATTTGTTTTGTAGATGTTGGAAATGTCTTCATCATTTGTTGTGGTATTTTTAATATTTTGTATAACCACAGCAGTATTATGCATTACTTTTGAAAGTGCTTTAGCAGTTTTTTTGATAGCATTGACATCTTCCATGATGGATTATTAACTAATAAAATTGTGTTGTCAGTTACATCTTTCTCCATATATCCAGAACTAATGAGGCTCACTCTTGTGTACAGATAGAGTAGATTAATGCCAAATTAAAATTATAGTTTCAAAAGAGAGCAGAGCATAGAGTAGTTTTCATTATCTATGCTTATGCTCAGATGTGCCCCCAGCCCAATTGCATATCTTGCTGTAAGATCGGCATGCTACCATTTGGAGATGATTCTGATGAATTTTAGTGAGACCACTTAATGAATAACATGATGTACTGTTAAAATTGATAAAATTACCCCACAATAAAAAAATTTAAGGGATAGACACCCTACATTGCATCTAATTTGGAGCCTGTGTTCTTGTGTTCTAGAAAGCTCACTGAGAAAGATTTTTGAGTGCATCTGGTGATTGCAGAAATCTATAATACTAGAGGAGGTACCCTGAGGCAGACAGAATTGGGTGGGTGAGACACTCCAAACATGGATTTTTATATTGGGCAGCAAATATACAAGTGTGGGTACTGGGGCCGTCGTTTTCATAGCATTTGTCAAGGGCAGAAACTGAACTTTTCAGAATCAACCATATGAAGAAGACTGGGCAGAAGCAACTAATTAACCAAGTTATTCCACTAAGTATAGAAATAAAAGTAATACTGGCTTCACTGAGTCAAATTACAGCATCAGGTGAGTTGTGTTACATATTCTTCTTCCTTATGCTCAGGCAGGAAACCACAGAGCTTAAAAATCCTGATATGGTGGACATTTTAGAGATCTGGTCCAGGAGGAGCATGTCCTAAAAGTATCATTTATTTATTTTAATGTATAGACAGGATAATGTCAGCTTTAGACTTCAAAATGTAGCTTAATATAGCTCAAAAATAAGTTAACATGTAAACATCTGCTAATAGTGCAGTAGTTTTGGTGTGAGGTGAAAATGACTAAAGACCCTAAAGTACATCAGAAGAATCAAGTTGAATAATGGGACCTTCTTTAATAGACTCTTCTGTATAATCATCCAACTGACTGAAGGTGTTTTGAGATCTTTGAAGAAGTTTGTAGGATAAATGTACAGGAAAAGCTTATGTGCATGTTAGGACAAAAACATTGTATGGCTCAGAATCTCTCACTGGAAAACTTTAACTGGAAATAATTCCTAATACTACACTGTCTATCTAACATGTGTTTACTGCATGTCCTTGAATCTACACACCTTAAAGATTAACTGTTTGGATGAATTTGTACAAAGCCAACAGCTTGTGAACATAGAGTATTAAAAATGCATATATTCAAATGTGTACATATTGTGTGTAAATACACTACGCAAAAAGAAAAAAAAATGTCCATGGAGATAAACTGTAGGTGGAGCTATATCCATTTTATCGTGTTATACCAAGTACAACTTCATTGTAGTTTAGAGGAAAGCAAATCAGCAAAACACATAATGAACTACTGCTCTTTTTTGGGTAGACTGCAGTATCAGATTACAATGAACTCAATACAGTTTAAGTCCATAAACAAGTGAGCAGTCTCTCAAGCAATCATGCTTAATGATTCAGTCTGCTTAGTAATGAGCAACTGCATTCAGCAGGGTCTCCTTAAATTGTATATGCAAAAGGATAAATTAAGCATGTGGGAACACATTTTGGTCAGATATTATGGGGTGAAAAAGAATAAGTCAAAACCTATGAGGAGATTCACTTCATACCATGAAAAGATTGGCATTCTTCCTGCTCCCCACGAGGTTAATAACTGGGACAACTGTATGTGAGGTAAATCCTAACAGTGGGTCAGAAATACATTACTTGTCTGAGGGAATCTAGTCCTCTCCCTGTGGTGCAGCCATAAAAGAACAGTGTGTTATAGAGATAAGTGAAGAGCAGTAAATGTCTGAATTTGGAGTCTCAGACAACTAGATGCTGGTTCAGATATATGCTGAAAATGGAGCAAAATGATTAACTGTTCATTAAGGTCAACATTAGGGCAGTCTGATGAAGGAAGCAGATATGTTAATAAGAGGTTGATGCATAGTAGCTGAGGCATTTAGGTGATAGATATACGACAAATGCATAGTCCACTCCTCTAAATGATGTAAAAAAGTGTTCTAGAAATTCTAGATAACTGTTCAAAATATAGACTCATATGACTGGAAAGTAAACTTGTGCTTTACTTTTATTTTATTCCCCTTTTCTAAGTTTACTGCATATAGTTGATTTTATTTGTGATGGGTTATTTTTAGAAGGACATATGAATGACTAATAACATTTGTTGATCCTGTAATTATGCATGAAATTTATGACTAAAAAAAAATATTAAAACAACCTCAAGAAAGAAGAAAATGCCTTAAGTAATGGCACTGTGTTAATTTTCTGTATCTTGACAAATGCAGGACATAGTACTGCTTGCAAACGATAAACAAGAAATAAGACTGATGTTTGAACAGCTTGATGAAGTTAGCTGTAGATGCTTTTGTAGTAACTTTGTCTCTTAAGTCAAGGTGTGGTTCATAACCTACTTCCAGTATTACTATCCTGATCCCACTTTGTTTTTCTCAGTTACGCTTTATCTAATTAAATGAAAAGATTGTTTAAAAAGTCATTACTGATTAGTAGGCCCCCAACTCAATTTTCAGGAACCTCTTGAACACAGATGTAAAACCAAGGTTTAGTGATCTGTTGTATATTTTTCTGTAATAATTGACCTTAGTGTGGGAAGCCTGCTACCCTACTCCCAATTTCCACTAACCCCCTCTTATTCTACTATTATACTTCCCACATACACAGTTCACCTCTGACACTCATTCCCTAACATTCCTCTAACAACTTTACTACTATCAAACAGACACTCCTGTTTCTAGTTTCCTATTTCTCATCTTCCGTCTAACATTTAGCATAATTCCCAACAACCTTTCTCCCTTCCATACTGCTTTGCATTCTATCCATTCATGCACACAACTCTTCACAACAGTAACTATCCATTATTATACATTTTATCTTCTACTTTCTCCAAATAAACCATAACTACTTCCTATCTTAACTACATCCTCAAACTCTATCCTTTCAAATCACTCTGCTTCTTACATTTCAGAAACATAAGAAAAGATATCAGGACAGCCTAACTCTCTTCCTTCATATAAAATATTTCCCTCGTACCTACCTTCTACCAGCTTTCAAATTCCACCCCCCACTAAACGTCCTACAGCCCTGCAACTTTTTGCTTCCTTCTTGATTCCTGCTTTCCCACCACCTGCCACCAAAAAAATAAAGATCCATTTACTTAATCACACAACTCTTTAGCCTAACCTCTATTCTTCTCATCTTCCTGAGACATCTCTCACCCTACCATGACTCAATAACAGCTCTCAACATCTCTGCAACTCTGCCCAAACCACCTAACTATATTTTTATCTCTAAACTCTCCACCCATCACACCAAACTTATTTAATGATGCCTCTCAACCTTTACTCCAGATATAGACTGATTTAACTCCATTTCAACTTAAATCAAAATAAAATAAAGTAGAAAACTACTCCCAAAAACAAGAATTAATAATACCAAACTATACTAAAATCCTCCTAGGAAGAGACCTTTATCCTAATCCTGGCCCCACCTATCACAATCAACATCAAGACAATTCCGTCCAACACAGTACTCTAACCACACAATAGTTTAGACCTCCAACCCACTAGTCTAACTTTTGCCACCATATATATTAGACACATAAGATATAAAACTACTTATCTACATGGCTGGATTATCCATCACAAGCCTAATATTATCAGTATTACTGAAGCATAGCTTAAACCCAGCATAAACAATTTTAAAATTATACCCCTTGGCTGTACTATCACCTATAATGACGGTATAGAGAAGAAAGGTGGTGGTATTTCTCTAATATTTCCCAGCAACTACCACATTTTTCTCTACAACAAACCAATATCAAATTTCAGTTTAGTAGAATGTATTATTATTTTTTTTGAAAATAAACAGATATAAACAAATATATATCACTGTCTTTTAAATCCCTCCTGGTGCCAATACAGTGACACTGAAAGATATCTTAAATTGAATTTCCATAAAAATTCCACATGAAAAAATAACCTCTAATGCCCCTGTATCTAGCATGAACATATACATTTTCACTACACTAATTAATAGTCCCACACATTATATCAAGCTATCAAATTCTTCATTAGACTGAATCATAGTATCAGACCATAGCAAATTCACCATCACAGGTACAATGTCATACTCCTTCAGTGGCCATTTCCCAATCTGTACAGCCAGACATCTCATACGCCCAATCAAGCAGCATGATTATAAAACAGCATGCAAGTTGCTCATGTTTAATTCAGAAATATTCATTACTACCCTATCATCAATTAACTGGAACATCCTAAAAATACTCCCCTTAGATGATGCTCTAAATGAACTCACTACAGCTTTCCCAAATATCCTAAATAGTTTTGCTTCCCCTAGGAAGAAGAGGCTGAAAACAAATAATGCAATTTGGCTATCCAAAAGTAGTAGAATGCTAATGCAGCATAGCAAAAAAAGTGTGGATAGAATGGCAAAAATAAAAAAAAACACCACAATATCAAGAATACTTCAGAATGCTCCATAGCTGTACTAAAAAGCAAGTAAATGTCTTCAAAAACTATACTATTAGAACTTTCAAAACAATAGTAAACATAACCGTAAAAGGTTCTGTTCAACCATTTAAGAAATCTTATATCCTGGATAAAAATGTAACCTTAATCCCTCTCCCAATAACTTACCACCAGAAACTGCAATAGAATGCAATGCTTATTTCATAGATAGTATACTGTCCCTGACCAAAGATTCCCAAAAATCTAATCCCAACACTGCCCAACAGCCACATATTACCACATCCACTTTCACCTTCAAACCTTTGCCCATACCCTGTGTAAAACTACTCTTAAACATAATCAAACTATGTTCTGCTTCATGCGATGACCTTCCAAGTAAACACCTTAAAAAAATAGCCAATAGCATTGCCTGTCCTGTCTCAATCCTTATAAATAGGCCAGTCCAAGAATCCCACATTCCTTCTCTCTGGAAAAAAATCACATATTATTCATCTTTACAAAGGAGGAAATTCAACAAACATCACTAACTTTACACCTATAGCAATCTTATCCCTCCTCTCTAAAATACTTGAAAATGTATTCAGAAGCAATTACTAAACTGTCTCCTGCAGGAAGACATCCTATTCCCTACACAACAAGTCTTCTTTTCTTCCCATAGTACTAACACTGCACTTAGCACCTTTATAGAAACTGCCAATAAAGCTAGAAATAATGGCAAACTAGTCTCCTCCTTATTGTTAGAATTCTCTAAAGCCTTTGACACAATTTGTCACAACAAATTTCTACTTCAAACATCTTCACTAGGTCTATCTCTACCCTATGGTTCAAAAAACTTGTCCAATAGGTATCAGACAGTAATATGACACTCCACCCTCTCTCTATTCCTCCCAGTAACCACTAATGTACCATAAGGCTTGATCCATGGTTCCCTCTTCTTTAACATTCTCCCAAGCACTCTCCACTCATCCACATGCAGGCCTCCCTAATACAACATGCAGATGACTCCACTCTCTTATGCACATCAGACAACCTGACACATCCCCAAAAAAATAGTCAGGAAGCTTTAACAGACACAAAAATAAGGCTTAGTAACTCACAGCTCATGCTCAGCCCCAAAAACAAGCTACTTCTTTTTTCCCAAATCCATGTCTCATGAAAAATAAAATTTAAAATCCTTTTTCTTACTAATACAACCGTTTAAGTCACTTCTCACAGCAAAATATAATGGAAGATAGTGAATGATGTTGTTAAATTTGACCTCCATATACAAAGCTGCATGTTGTTGTTGTTATTTGTCTTTCAGCTTTTTCCTGGTAAGGGGTCACCAGAGCAGAACTCCGGTCCGTTAATGATTGGCAGTAGATTTTTTTTACGATACGCCGAGGTGCCAGCTCAATGCCCAACCTTCAACGAAGGCACGTCCATTTACACATGCATGTCTTTTGAACGCTACCCAACTGCGGGGAGGACATGCAGACTCCAAACAGAAGGCACTCCCAAGCCACGCCGAGATTTGAATGGGAGAACCTCTTGCTGTGAGGTAACAACGCTACAGCCATACCACCGCTGCATAAAAAGAAAAAAACACAACAAAAACTAGGGATGCTTTACAGAATCAAACACTTTCACATCAATACAACTAAAACTACACACGCCATTACTTATCTCCTCCTCTCACTACTTTATAGCACTCCTCCAGTCCTTGCTAACCTCCAACATCACAAAAAGCAAAACTTGTACAATGTGATAATAAAGGGGCTAAATGTGAAGTAAATACCCCTTTCAGAACCCAACACTGTATCGAACTAAAAAAACTAAATTGGTTAGAACTACCCCATCAACTAACATACACACAGCTTCTCACCCTTTATAAAATTATCCAGCACCCATCTGCTTGCCCAACATTAAATAACAGTCTACACAATTATGTTCCCACTCAGTCATTACTATCTAATGACCAGAAACTCCTCTCTGTTCATGGTTTTTCTTTCGGCTTTTCCCGGTTAGGGGTCAGTACAGCAGAACTCCAGTCTGCTAATGATTGTCAGTAGATTTTTACAGTGCCGAGGTGCCAGCTCGACACCCAACCTTCAACAAAGGCACACCCATTCACGTATGTCTTTCAAACGCTGCTCGACCACAGGAAGGACATGCAGACTCCACACAGAAGGTGTTCCAGCCGAGAATCAAATGGGAGAACCTCTTGGTGTGAGGTGACAACACTACCACTGCAGCACTGTGGCTTATAAACTCCTCTCTGTTCATAAACATTAAATCTGTAGGGCATGGTCTGTAATTGTACAATGTTGAATCAAAATAAACGTTGAGTTCTACTACTGCGCTATCTTCCCTGTAACAACGTTGAACACAGAGGGAACGCAGTGCAGTCTCTGAAAACAAGCTTTTATCATTAATTTGATAAAATGTCCAGACAGAAAATAAGACTGTATCAACTTGATGAACACAATGAGTTAAGTGCTTTCACCTACTAAATGTAGGCTTCCTCAGAACTGTGCTCTTACATTTCTATTGTGTTTAAATAACTTATTTGGCACCATTTTCTTACAAGCAGCCCTTAAAGTTGTATTACTCAATTGTGTTGAATAAAATTAAAAAAACAGAATTAAAAAACTGTGAATGTCAAAATCTTCATTATAAAATATATTAAACTGTATAAATATAAAATGTATAAAATATATTGTGCTTGAAAATACAAAAATCAAAAACTTTATATGCTACCTTAAAAATATTTCTTAAAAATAATTTATGTATAGTCACATATTATTGCATCAGTGTTAACCATCATTTAGTTCGTACATCTAATATCACTAATTTTTCCACAAGTCATCCCATTTCTGTGTGTTGTAAATTCTTTACATTTTCCTAACTAATAACTATTCCATAACATTATCTTCTGGATGCTCTTTGAACTAATATGGGTTTTAAAGATATATTGTCATTCAACCCCGGTGCGGTTGATGCATCTGTATACAATTGCCACCACACCTCCCTATAACTTAACATTTCCTTCATACTGCCTCCCCTTGGATTGTATTTAATTTGTTCCAATATTGCAAATTTAAATTTATGTTCCTCACCATATTTTTCTATGTGTCTATATAAGGCATTGTTGTTGTCCTTCTTTCTTACACTATACATATGATCGTAAATTCTCCTTTTGAAAGCTCTCTCAGTTTTTCCTATGTAGTATCCACTACATGCTATACACTTAGCCATATATATAACAAAACTGGTGCTACAGTTCCCCTTTCTAAACTTAATTTTACTTTTATTGATATTCTCCAATACTAGCTCGCGAATCTCCATAATGTCCCCACACTGATTACAGTGGTCACATTTGGTTGTTACATTTGCCCCAGTATCCCTAGTCTGGCTCTGATCTCCTGTTATTCCTTTTTCCAATAACTTCTTCAGATTATATCCCATTTTGTATACAAATAGTGGTTTCTCTCCTACACATTTAACTAAACTATCATCCACTATGAATATTTTCCAAAATGATTCCATAATCTTCTTAATCTGATGTACATAGGGTGTATATTCTAAGACGCATGCACGTTGGTATCTAACTGTACTATTGAATGTGTCTACAACTGTATGTGGTCCATTGATTTGTTCATAACTTCCTAACAGTGGGATATATTTTTTCCCCATTGTTTGATAACATATTGTTTCACATCCCTCATCATCAACTCGTCATATTTCCTTTCTTCAAATAATTCTGTAACATAATCAATTTCCTTTATCATTTCCTCTAACCTTGAAGTCATCCGGGCAACCCTTATACATTATCCTTTGTATATGTTATATAATAATTTTTTGGGATGGTTGCTAGTATATTGTAAGTAATCGTTGGAAAAGGTGTTCTTTCAAAATATCGCTGATTTAAATCCCTTGCTATCATGTGATATAAATGTATCCAAATAATGAAACCGGACAAAGGGGGAGGGGTGGTACTGTACGATAAGATGGAATATTTTAACAAATTATTTTCTTTATTGACCCAATCAGGGAATTATGAAACAGTATCACTTAACGAAATTAATATAGCATATCATAGAATAGATTCTTACATAGAAGAATTTTGGATATATATGGCTAAGTGTATAGCATGTAGTGAATACTACATAGGAAAAACTGAGAGAGCTTTCAAAAGGAGAATTTACGATCATATGTATAGCGTAAGAAAGAAGGACAACAACAATGCCTTATATAGACACATAGAAAAATATGGTGAGGAACATAAATTTAAATTTGCAATATTGGAACAAATTAAATACAATCCAAGGAGAGGCAGCATGAAGGAAATGTTAAGTTATAGGGAGATGTGGTGGCAATTGTATACGGATGCATCAACCGCACCGGGGTTGAATGACAATATATCTTTAAAACTCATATTAGTTCAAAGAGCATCCAGAAGATAATGTTATGAAATAGTTATTAGTTAGGAAAATGTAAAGAATTTACAACACACAAAAATGGGATGACTTGTGGAAAAATTAGTGATATTAGATGTATGAACTAAATGATGGGTTAACACTGATGCAATAATATGTGACTATACATAAATTGTTTTTAAGAAATATTTTTAAGGTAGCATATAAAGTTTTTGATTTTTGTATTTTCAAGCACAATATATTTTATACATTTTATATTTATACAGTTTAATATATTTTATAATGAAGATTTTGACATTCACAGTTTTTTAATTCTGTTTTTTTAATTTTATTCAACACAATTGAGTAATACAACTTTAAGGGCTGCTTGTAAGAAAATGGCGCCAAATAAGTTATTTAAACACAATAGAAATGTAAGAGCACAGTTCTGAGGAAGCCTACATTTAGTAGGTGAAAGCGCTTAACTCATTGTGTTCATCAAGTTGATACAGTCTTATTTTCTGTCTGGACATTTTATCAAATTTATAATAAAAGCTTGTTTTCAGAGACTGCACTGCGTTCCCTCTGTGTTCAACGCTGTTACAGGGAAGATAACGCAATTGTACAATGTTGCTAGAGCTGGATTTCCTTAGCTGTATACATCAGGCCAATACCATCCCTGCAGTCCATTAAAACCATTCTAAAAGAAATACTAGCCAAAATCTGTCTCTGTTCTTGCTGAACCCCAGAATAAGCTATATCCCTAAATATGAATGAGTACCTGTTCATACCTTATACCTCCTTACTTCCCCTTTATCATTCACTTGCTTGCATCAATCAATTTCTCTTCCCTGACCCTCTATCTAAACATATCATAACCCTGGTTTTATCACACTTCATACTGTGATTCCTGTTTGTATTATACTAACTTATCCTTAATTTCTGTAAACTGACTAAAATTCCTATAAATATTAAACCATTGTCATGTAAGTTCTATCTGTTCTTAACTACAGCATATCTAATTAGTTATAATTGTTTAAAATGTAGATTTTTTATTGTTCTTTACGGTATTATTTTTTAAGATTATAAAATTATTGTTCCTAAAATGTTTTTTTCTAAAACTTCTGCTGAAAATGGGCATCTTACCCAGTCGGAGTTTCCCGATAATTGGCAATAAATAAATAAATACATAAATAAATATTTCCTTTTGCTGGCCTTATAGAAGTAACAACAATAAGGTATATTTCATAGTAATATAGTAATGTGTGGTAGGTCAGTGGAATTTTATTAAAGTGAGAGAAAAAAAAAACAGAAAAAGTTCAATTATGAGAAAAAAATCACAGAACAAATGCATGTAGTAATCAACAGAAACAGAACTGTTGCAAAAAAAAAATCTATAATAACAAACAGCTTCTTTGAAGCAGAAGTTATTACATTAAGAATTAATCCAAGCATTTTTTAATATTTAGAGCATTTAGGGCAAAGGCAACTGAGCATATAACAGCAACAATCAAAGCCCTATAAATGGATAAATAAAACAGAGAAAGAGAACAAGATTATTGGGCCGGATTCATTAACAGCTACACTAAGTGCAGATATCATGTAGCACGATAGCTTGCTATTAGGTATTCATTAAACAGTTCTACATTTAGTGTAAAGCGTAGAGCTGCAAAATAGATGTAAATAATAGAATATGCTAATGATAGCATAAGTAGCCAAATACTAATGCTAATTAACAAGTTCAACATGCCGGAGCTATTCAGGAATATATAAATTGTGTATACTCACTGTAGCCATTTCCCTGAAATCTAAAACCCTTTAGATTATAGCCATGATTACATTCAGAAAAAAAAGATGTTATCAGCTGTTGCTGCCATCATTAACCTGTATGTGCAACAGGCTGTAATTCAAGGTGCTGCTGTTGCTGCCAGACCTTTGCCAAGAAGAAGAGGGTGTTTAAACCCCACTCGACTTCTTATGGGCTGCCTGACACAGAAATTGTAGACAGCTTCCTGGTTGATAAGGAAACACTAGACAAAATATGTAACCTCTATCATCCTCACCTCAGGCCCCAGGGAAATTGTGGAGAACCCATCCCAGTGGAATGTATAGCATTATGTATAGTAGCTGCAGGCATACTTTAGACACATAGGGATATATATGGGGTGTCACAGGCTTCAGATTCCAGATTATTACATCAGTTTCTAAATGCAGTACTGCAACATGCAAGGGAGAATATGTGTTTCTCACGAACACCATAGGAGAGAGAGCAAGAAAACTGTAAAAAACAGGGGTTCCTTTGTGCTATAATGAAAACATGCTCTGATCTATAGACAGGTCTCTTCACACATCAAGAGTTCTGCTCCAGGCATTAGCTAAGTGTTGCTGACTGTATTTAGTACACTGTTTTTATCAGTACTGCTGCCTACATATTATTATGAGCCAGCATTATCCATGATTATTAACATATTTTGTCTGATTACCATTCTTCCTTTACAGTAACAACTGTGTTACACGTCATGTATGTCTGGGTATACCTAGTTGCAGGCAATGCTGTGTGAGAAACACAAACATAACAACAGTATTTTAAAGAAACGGCAGGCACACATCTCCCTTGCAGCAATAAAATGATGTCACAGCTTCAAAGTCCAAAATATCTCTCACTCGTCATGGCGCATTCATTTTTCCAATATCAAGTGCCTTTTGTTGTCACATAGTCAAGTGTTCAAAACCCTCATTGGCTGACTGTAAGCACTGCATGTCCTGATGCTGTTATTCATGAATGACATTCATGTCAATGTGTACAATTGCAGTGGAAGGAACCTTGCCCCAGCCCTTTTATCTCATACAAATTGCAACACAATCATATGATGAAATGACTTCACATAGGTGGAGTCATGCAGCTTTGTTAAGACTTCCACTGTGGTCTATGTGAGTCATACACATGGTTGTATTTACTGGGCTTACATAGCTTGCTGTTCAATTCCAGGATAACATCCTATAAATGTATTGACTTTATACATCACTTGAAGTTATTATTATCCATTTTTATTTATTATTAATGCAAATAAAATATGTGCTTTTGTTGTATACATACAGTCATAGCGGTGTTCTCTGTAATGCCTTTTGAGCATGCCCATTACAATCCAGTATTAGACACACGCCATTTACAAAAGAAGACCTTGAACTATGGCAGTGTCATCAGTCCTGTGGTGTCATTTTTCGGTTGTGTATTTTGATTGCTATTACATTACTGTTTATCATTCACAGGTATATAAAATACATGCTTGTCTAAGACATATGTCTATGTAATATAACTCCTATCTATTACTTGTCCAATGACAAATGTTGAAGGATGTCCCTTTCAGCTGTGCTTGACACAGCTGCTGTTTGGCGTATGACATGTTTATATAGGATGGAGTGGAGGATACAGCACTACAGTCAGTTATCACACATACATTCCTTGTATATACATGTCATATTCAATAACTACACTATATGTGAATGCCCCATAATGTATCCAATGACCTTGATAACTATTATCTGAACTCAGCATGTTATCAACATTAATATCACAATTACTGCACTTCCTTACAATGTTGCATGGTGTCCCGCTCACATCCATTGTTAGCATGTCATGTATAAGTTAGCACATAGGTAAAAACTACAGGATTATTTACTATTACCATCAGTATGGGTGTTTTATAATGAAAAAAAAAAAATGTTTCTTTTTGGCATCATCACATTTAAATGCATTAAAACAGCACATTTTTTTCATTTACCCTCCTCTGCACTGCTCACGTTGCATTATGTGTAAATTAGCCTAGTTTCACATTGCTTGCTTCTATATGCTTACACATCACTTGCTTTTACTTCATATAAGCTATTCAAATGTTCCCGCATAATACTTCTGACTACAAGCAAGTGCTTTTCTTTACATTGTGTCCTCATTTTCCCAGCATCAGTTCATGGCCGCCAACACTGCTGCTGCTGTGAAATGGTGGTTGGAACTGTGTAACCACAATGAGCAGCATGAATGTTCAGTTAGCGCTACTGCTCAGCCATGCTAAAGTGTTGCAATCATGCAGGCTTTATAAAAACCTGCACAACTGTTAATGAATCCCAGAGAATGACTTCAGATGATACTTTCTTTACTTTTTGAAATTTTGCTTTTGATTTATGTAATGTATCTTTGTATCTAAGTCACGGCTGTAACATCCTCAAACCAGTTCATTTATACTGGTTGCCAAACAAGCAAACAAATAAACACATAACAAAATAAATAAATAAATGGGAGAGGAACTGCAATGGAGGGAATTATGGTCTGTGTTGACAAATAAGAATACCGTTTCATAAACTTCAAAGACAAGGGGAATTTAGTGTTAGACAACAGTACAAAGTTAATTGATTTCTTCAGCGTGTTCCCAAGCAGCATCAAATACCAATGGAGAACTAGATAATACTTATGAAGAGGACATCAAGCATTTTATTTTCAGCATGCTGTTTGCCTTACTGTCACATGATCAGTGGGTGAAAGCAGAACTCTGACAAGGTAGCAGAAAAAACAGATAGGAAAATGAATTATTTGGCAAATCTTGACTACTTAAAGTGAGAAGTATTCTCACTGTTGAGGATGATTATGAATAGAAAACAAAACATTAATTTCTGGAATCCCTGCTGTGTTGACTGGAAATAGGAAGTAATTCATTACAGAATATAGGAAGGGCAAGGCCTGAATCCCCCACACCCCCTTCTAATGATATATTCCAGTTCCAAGGTCACACGCCAGTGGGGAAAGGGCATAACACCTCTGCAGTATAGCTTCAGTTTTGTTGATATTTTGAGTTTAATCACATAGAAACACATTGAAAAATCTCACAGCCACTCCTATTAAGCATATATATATATATAACTATGGGTCTACATCACAAGCATGAAATCGCACATAACTGAAGATGAAAACACTGAAACAAAAACTCCTAAACTTCAGTTAAACGAATGACCACATAATCAACAGGTTTCCCATGGTAAGTAACCACTGGGTGAACAACTTATGGACAATACACCACAACATCTATAATCCACCCAGATGGGGAGCTACACCCCCCAACATCCCAATGTGGGGGGGCATAACCCCCCACATCCCCCTAACTAAATATACCAACTCTGGGATCGCACTACAGTGGAGAAAATGGTAAATGCCTCCTTGTTGGCTCAGTGGTTACTTACCATAGGAAACTTGTTGGCTTATGTGGTCAGTCATGTAACTTGAAGTTTCAGAGTTCTCGTCTCGGGCATCTAGTTTCTGATTCTGAGCAGTTTCATGCTTATGAAGTAGACCCATGTGTATGTGTATATGTATGTATATATATATATATATATATATATATATATATATATATATATATATATATACACACACACACACACACACACACACACACACACACACACACACACATACAGTTTCACTTCATATTGCCGAAATGCTGAAATATCAAATTTCAGCATTTTGACAGTGTGAAGCCGAAACTATTAAAATACCGACACCTCACAACCACAAAATCACAACATGGAGCACAAAGCATACAGCACACAACACACAAACCATAACACCCACACCACAAAACACTGAAATACAGCACAATACCACTCAGCTACACACCTACACTACACATATGCAGGTGGGCAAGCTCTGCTGCAACCCCACATCCCCCTACTTATATATACTAACTCCGAGATTGCACAAACAGTAAAAAATAAAAAATCACACACAGCCAACACACACACTCATACCTCCACTTCCCTACCATGACCACTCGTACAAGTTACAAAAACACTCACACACACACTCATTCACCTTAAACTGCAGACACCATCCCAGCCGAACACTTCCGTACGATAAAAAAATGCATAAGCGTGAATTTAGCATGGTCCTTTTCACGATTATGCACTTTCGTTATTTAGAGGTATCAGCTTCATAAACATGAATGGCTGAAATTCGATATTTCAGCAATTTGTGTTTATGAAATGGAACCATATATATATATATATATATATATATACATACACACACACACACACACACACACACACACAGTTTTATATATATATATATATATATATATATATATATATATATATATATATATATATTATTCTTAACTCTGTTTTTGTTCCACCCTGACTCAGGTCAAGGTTAATTTGATTTGGTAAATCATGTCCCTCATTTTGGAATACAACTATATTTACTTTAAAGGGCAATATTACCGACAAATAGGTGGCAATGGGAGCGGCCTGTGTCCCGGTTTATGCCATCCTTGTCATGTTAGGGTGGGAACTTGAACATGTATTCCAAAGTACCTTCCACCCGGATATATTATTATACAACAGATTCCTGGACGATATTTTTATTTTGTGGAAAGGAAAAAGAGAGGATATTCCACAATCTATTGAGTATTTGAACAGCAGTACTAGCTTTTTCAAGTTTACTTATCATTGTGACTACCGGGAGATTAGCTTTTTGGATACAATGCTTATCAAGGATTCTGAAGGTTTTAGGTCCAGAATATTTCATAAACACACTTTTTGTAATTCCTACCTTCATTTTAACAGTCATCACCCCTATTTTCAGAAAAAAGGTATCTTTGAAGGACAGGCTATTAGAATAGCCAGAATGGCATCGCATAGGGAAGATTTAAAGAAAGAATTTGTGATCCTAAGATCTATGTTTTTTGATCGAGGATATCCTAAAGAACTAGTTGACAGCATTCTTAAAGATATTTATGATGGGTGGGGTGACAAGTATAAACCATTACTAGGTAGGGAGTTTACAGATCAGTCATCTACTGATACTGAGAAAAATAAAGAGACAGAAACTACAAATTATACCCAGGCCTGTGTGATATAGTATAGCTCTTATTATAAGGGCATTAAAAACATAACATACAAAAATTGGAATATATTTAAGGCTAATCACGACATTCACAAACTGGTTGGTGAAAAACCAGCCTTTTCCGCTGAGATTGGAAAGAATATTAAACATATATCGGAAGGTAACATTGTAGAAAGGGCGACGAACAAAAAGACAGGTACTAAGGGATGTGGGAGATGTGCTCAATGCAAGTACATTCTTCAGGAATCTTTCATTATTCTAGCCAATTATGCTGAAAATAAAATTTTCTTTAGAAAAGGAAATCGTGCAAGCAAAAGAGTTGTTTACCTTGCTAAGTGTAATTCCTGTGCAGGTTTTTATGTAGAGAAAACTGAGAGGGCATTTAAATTAAGAATGCATGAACATTTATATGACATTAAAACAAAGAAAGATACAAATGCCCTCTATAGACACAGCAAGGAATGTGACAATTATACAGGCTATAAATTTGGTATCATTGATGAAGTGGAAACCAGTTTGAGGGGTGGAGATTGGAAAAAATGTTTTAAGCAAAAAAGAAATGATTTGGCAATTGAGGTTGGCTGCTAATATATATCCAGGGCTTAATGATTTTATTTCTATTGCACCTGTCTTAAAGGAAAAAGCAGCCAGAGTTTGAAACATTTTTCATTTTTTCACCGACCTGTAAGTGGAACAGAAAAATACAAAACATACACAGATGAGAAACTTGAAAAAATTGTTTCACAAAACACTATATATTTTTTCATTTTTTTTTGTTTGTTTTTTAATATATATCTTTTATACATTTTTTATGCTGTTTTTAATTTGAAAGAAATATATATATTAGTACGATAAATGTTTAATGAGTTAAGCTCAAGATTTGATTGATGGGTGTTCAACCCAATCAGGGAGAGTTTTCAACTATTTAAAATATGTGCATTCAGTGTTTAATTGTTCTGATGAAGTCAAATGTCTTGACGAAAGTGCTTAATGGTTTGTGGATTTTTAGTGCTATAAAAAGGAAAAACTATGGAATCATTCTCTTAGTTCTGATGCTGTTTTTATTTTGGTTATTAGTCGTGTTTTCAACAGCATCTACCACTTTATGCTATATATATATATATATATATATATATATAAATATATATATATATATATATATATATATATATATATATATATATAAATGTATATACAAACATACATTCATATGCACGCACATTTATGTATACAAGAAGAATTCCATAGACATTCCAGTTAAATGTTATACATGCTAAAGAAGTATGAACTACAGCTGTATATCTTTTCCTGGTAATATTCAGTGACTGTGCATGAGTTTATTGCCATGAAAATTGGAAGTGTACAGTTTCTCCTACTTTTTCAGCAATACACTAGTGAACTGTTGCTCATCATACAGTTCTAGTTGTACAGGATTTCATTTCCTCAGTCCTCATCTGCCTACTGTGTGACCCTTGAGCAATTCATTTAAAAAGACAGTGCTTTGTTGCAACTTTAAATTTGAGCTAGGCTTCTCAATGGTCCTATGGACTACAAAACTAGTACCTATCTATGAACCTATATCTTCTTTCATTAATTGCATTGCCATGCCTAATGCAGACATCAGTCCACCAATGATGACATTTTTGCATATCCTATACCAATACCACATTAAAAAATGTTAGAAACTGGGAAATTCTAATGGCTGCTTCATATATGGCTCCTGGTTGGTATTACTCTTTTGTTCAAACTCACCTTGTTTCCCATTGTTTTTCTTTTATTTTGATGTTAGCAATGACACGTAGGAAGGGTCATACACATAAGTATTCAATACACATTCAAGATGCAGTCATGTAGTTGCACTGAAATGGACCAGCATACAATTGTTTTCGTGAAAACAGTTTGTATGAGCTGTGAATTATCTGTAATCCATAAACAATGACAATTAAATCTTGATTTCTCTCCACGTTATGTAGCAACACTGGAATGTTGTATTAAGGAGAGAGAGTGCAAGAAGTTCAGCTACGTGTGGTGATGGGATGACTTAGCATCATAAGAACTACAAGACAAGTGAGTCTAAAGACCGTTTGTACCATGTCAATGCCCACTCTCAAGTTGCACCTCCATATCTCTAAGGGTGAAGCAAGTTTGTCCAGGAATTAATTTGTAGATACCCATCCAGTCATTTCACAGATGCAGTGGTGTCACTTTGCTTAGCATGTAAGGATAATTTATTGCAAAGATGGGGTGAATGCTTGATAATAAACCAGTCATTTGAACATGTTTTTTTATATTTTGTTGGAGATTTTATGTTCTTAGTTCTGTTACTTTTGAAGCAGGTCTTTTGGAAATGCAAGAAATCAAGAGTAGTTAGGCATTAACGGCCTGGAAAGCCTGACATAAATTTCCATGAGAACTGTAAAAAGAGACTGAATATAGGGTTAGGGTTTCAAAACTTTCCTAGCAGCTAAGGGACTTTATACCTGTAATCTTCTTTGTTAGTTCTATCACATAGTACTTTTTAGTACTTTAGTCCTTATCTCGCTTCAGGAAATGCAGCTTCACAAAGATTTTAAATGAATAACAACTGAAGTTGGCATGCCTGACACCTTACCACAGACTTACATCTATGTGGTACTAACAAGCTTTGTTCATTCTATATCCCTGGGTTTGATTTTTCCAGAGTTCATTATTCTACTATATGATTCTGAACAAGTCACATAACCAAACAATTCTCATGGGTCACCTCATAAAAGTGTGCCAAGGTCTACTTGGTCAACAAATAAATTTAAAAAAGGGGGAAACAAACTTTATTTTTGCTTACTACTCTGTCTTTGAACTTATGCAACCCCCTTAAAGATGTAAAAAGCAGTGTTAAAACTGGAGGACTTGCCCACTTTCCATGTAAGCCACTAGTATGTCAAGTATGTTCTAATGGGTCATTGACTAGTCCTGTAATAATAATGAAAATATGGTAATACATATATATTGCAGGGACTTCTCATTGTTACATTTGTTAATGCCTGTTATGTACTTCACAGATATAGATTCTAGTTGTCTACTGATGTACTATGTTCTTCATCTGTAAATATGTTGTAAGTAATTTCTATGTTAAATTGTTAATCGCTATGTAATCCAATGTAACTACTGTCTGTTTGCTTTTCCCCCCGGGCCTCCGCTGAAAATAGACCCACGTCCAGTCGGACACTCCCGGTCAACAAATTTAAATAAATAAAATAAATAAATAAATATTGTGCATATTTATATAAATACTTACATATATGCATGTATGTGAGTGTGTGTGTGTGTGTGTGTGTGTGTGTGTGTGTGTGTGTGTGTGTGTGTATACACACACACAAAACAAATATATGACTTCTCTTAACATTTGTCTTTTTGCCTTACGTACAAAAGTCATAGTCATATTCAGAGAAGCATTAAATGTGATTTCATATTCTGGATTTAAAAACTCATGAGGCAGAATCAATTGTCATTTACTCCATTTTCTCTACTTGAAAACCACAGCTGATACTATACTATTTTCAGGCAGGGAGTGAATTCAGGTTTGCTCATTAGGCAGGAGGCACCGTTTATTATGAGTCATGATACATGACACAATTGTTGGCTGACAATGTTCTTAGTGCCTCCTGCTGCGAAAAGCCACTGTCATGCACAAAGTGTAATGGTGTTGCTAAGCAACACAGAGCAAATTTCCCCTTCAGGAACCCAAAAAAAGTTTCAATATTTTAATAGAAGGCAAGGTTGTAAAAAGAATGCAATAGTCATTAGTGAGTTAGCATTGTTTGATGCTTTTTTAAGCACTGTTTTGTTTCCATTTGCAGCCACTTAGAGCTTTGCAAGAAGCAATACCAAATAATAACTGATAATTAGCAAAGATGATTTGCTCTGACCTTGTTCTGATAATGCAAGATGAATATGATATATAGGTAAATGTATAAACATACATGTATTCATATTGCTGCAAAAAATGTAATACAATAACTGGTATGACTAGGATGTTAGAAGGCATTCATTTATCTCCAAAACCCGCTTTATCCTAGCTGTGGTCATCTCCTATGCTTGCAGTCATGTGGCAGATGATTAATCCACTCCAGGATATCATTCCATTGGTGCATATCAGAGACTAAATAGTTCACATATGTGCATGTCTTTGGGGTGTATAAGGAAATCAAAGCACCCCATTGACTCCAATATGGAGTCAGTATTTCTTTTGGGAAACCTATCCTGTTGAAAATCTCTAACAAAGCATTTGCCACCTTTTCTTCCTTAGTGGAGGATAGCGCCACCACTTCAAGGTATCTGGTACCATAATCCACCACCACTAGGATATACTTTTTTCTGTGAAACATGGTGTACTCAAAGGCCCCACAATATATATAGCTACCCTCTAAAATGGCTAATCAATCACAGGCAAAGGTATCAAAGGAGCCATGATCTTGTCTCCTGCCTTGCCTACCTTTTGGCACTGCTCACAGGTCCTGCAGTACCCTGTTACATCTCTAGAAATCAAAGGCCAATAAAAGTTCTGCATAATATGTCTCTTTGTATGCTTTATGTCCATATGACCTGCAAAGGGAATGTCATGGCCTATGGCTAGAAGTGCTACCAACTCTAAGTACTACCAACTGTAGTATTCTCTCACCCTCTAGCCCTCCCTCAAGGGTCCACTCTCTATACAGTAACCCTTTGTCCCAGTATACAGATTCTCTCTTCCCTTGAGAATGAGGTGCCTCACTAGCTACCTCCTTCAGGCCTTGTAATGTAGGGTCTGAGAGCTGAGCATGTCTCATCTGTCTCTTTGTAACCCTTCCCAGCTCAAATTCCACAGTCTGGTATTCTCTGACAGCAGTGCCTCATTGTCAGCCTGGATACTACTATTCACCTCCTCCCCTGCAGTCATTCTGGCTAAGGGAACATCAGTACCCACAAGCAGCTGTGTCTCACTGCTACAGGGTAGCTCCCTCTGTGATGTAACCACTACACCAGTCCTGGCATCAAGTCTGTGGTCTGTCTGGGTCCTGCCCCAAGCTACCAGACCCACATGCCTATCTCCAAGCCTGACTGTGTGTCACTGCAAGCACACAAGGTACTGCATTATTGAAATCATTCTCTATCTGGACATCTACAGGGATACCTCAAACACACCTGCTTGCTTCCTTTTCCACTCTCCGAGTCAAGGTGAGGCCTAGCCAAAGGTATTTGGAAAGGGGTCCGTCCTAAAGCTCTGACTGGAGTAGACTGCCCAAGCAAGTAGTGCTCCTATTTAACCATTGCAGGCTTCACAATGGTTAGGTCAGAGGCTGTGTCTCTCTTAGCAGTGGCCTCCTATCCATCTACTAAGCTAGAATATAACCTCTTGTGGTAATTTAATAACGTTGTTGTCTCCAACAACTTACTGCTGGCATTCTATCATTCCCACTTAATGTCTCTCCCACCTTTTGTTCCCCACCTTGCCTCCGGGGACATCTGTATGCTACGTGGCCCGACTGGTTGCATTTAAAAGATTTAACCCTTGGTCCTGAATATGTACTTGGTCTAGTGGCTTTCCAGCCACTGGCAGTCTCTGTTGGAGCATTCTAGGCTGGCCACCATGGGTTCCCTTAGACCCATAAGCAGCACTGGGTATCCCTTTTCCTGTGCAGTGATGCCCTGCTAGCTAGGTATAGCTTTCCCTTTTTTTCCCCAACTCATCTGCGGTTATTACATTCCCTATCTGCTAACCAGATTCTCATGTCCTCAGGCAAAGTGCTAAGGGATTGTTCCCTCATGAAAATGTCTGCCAGCCCTATAAAAGTGGTGACCTGACACCCACTCACTCGCCTATGAAAGTGCCTATTTCAGCAATATATTTACACACACTTTCATCTACCTTGCGTCTATGCTCCCGAAACTTTTTCCTATAAGCTTCAGGTGTTAGCTTAAAACACTCTAATGGACAATTTCTAACAGTATTATAATTTAAGCAATCAGTATCAGACAATTTAGAAATAGCAGTTACAGCTTTACCATGGAGTAAAGGGTCAGGAACCCTACCCAGAGCCCTTGGTCAACATTATACTGTTTACATACCCTTTCAAACATATGAATAAAATTGCCAAATTATCTCCTTCTGTACATTTTGGAAGAAATTAACTGGCCTTTGTTGCTTCTGGGGTTTGGTTACTCCCTTCCCCATTACCTCCATGACAGTGGCGAAAAGTCAGGATCTCCTTTTCATGTTGACCCTCTTTCTCATTCTCCTCAGCTTTCAGACATCATATTCTCTCTGCTGATTTTTGTTTCCAAACATTTGGCCTCAAGTTCAAATCTCTTTAACTCCAGATGGATTTTTAAGTCCTCTGTGGAAAGGTTAAATTGTTCATTTTCTGAGAGTTGTACCTCCCCAAGGCCAGTCTGATTGTCCTCCTGGTTGCTGATCTGTGATGCAGCTGTGACAAAGGCTGCAATCATCTCTGCTTTAGTCAGGTTGGCATGCAACAGTCCTTTGTTTTGGCACATCTCAGCCAACTGGCTCCCTGTCAGCTTGCCATACTCCTCTGCTGACATCCTTACCTGCTCTCCCTGACTAACTAGGCTAACAAAAAAATAAAACTATTGTGATATGAAACTCTGAATGTTCACTTTGTGGCTGATTGAGAGTACAACACCTTCAGTGACCACTGTTTACAGGCTACAGGAATTCAGTATCCACACCACAGAATCCTAATATGTGGATATCCCACCACTGCCAACCAATATATGTGCTGCTCAACCACTATCAGCAGTAATCAGGAAGCCTCAATCATCTCCACTAGCACCAGTGGGGGACATACATTAGCAGAATGACAAGAACACACACAGTAAAGTGCAATTTCCCATAAGTGCACACAGAGACCACAGTCAGTCGGGGGCTGCTTTTTCCCTCATTCTCCAGATCCCCAATAAGACTCCCCACTGGCATAGTTATAGAGTTGAGATCTCAGCTGAGTGGCCAAGCCAAGATCTCCAGCTCCTCTTTGTCCAACCAGTGCTTTGTGTCCCTGCCCAATTGGCTGACACACACATATACACTTTGAGGTTGGATTTATATACAGACACTCTCTTTCACACACACACACACACACACACACACACACACACACACACACACACACACACACACACACCTGGGAAAGGCCAGCACAGGTTTACTAGCTATGCCTCCTTTTGCCCAGGCTATAACATAGTCGTAACTGCCACCAGCCCACTCTTTATCAACTACTTTAAGGCCCTTAACAAAGGGTGTTCAATCTTACTATGTAATGTTACTATCAATACAAATGGCAGTTTGACCAGAGCAAGGCTATTTGGAGTAGCCTACACAGTGTCACCAAATAAATATGCAAGTACTCTCAGAAAATAAATATGTCTCACAAATATCAGCAACAATGAAAGGTGTAAATATATTTAATAACAAATAATAAAAGAACAAGAAAATAGTAAAGAATCACAGTTACATCAGAGTTCAAACTCACAGGAAATATTTAAAACAACATTGCAGGACAGTCTCAAATAAATAAAGAAAGCATCTAAGCTATATTCCACTATATTCCTGACTCTATCTAAGAGAAATTACTGTACCCTAGTTAACTTACTTATAGAACAACAAGGCAGATGTGGTGAGTGGATATTTTTGTCAGGTCAAAGACAAAATACAACATGCCCAGTCTCTCTCTCTCATAGAGTTCTTAAATTAATCCCAAATATTAATGCTGGGATAGCTTGCAGAATGACATCACTTCTTGTCATCTGACCCTATCCCAGGTGAAAACCCCTACTGATGCAACTGGTAACATTCAGAATCTACCTGTGAAAATACATAGACCTCAGATCTTTTGGCAAATGGTGGAAGTCATTAAATAATTTACATTCCTCCACTTTAAAAAAAAAATACAATAAAACTTCTAGTTCTAGACATTATGTATCCTATTGCATTGAAAATGATTTTATGGCCCAAACATAAAGTAATTCAATCTCAACTATTATTCTGAAGTGTACTTCTCGTGTTGCAGTTTCCATTGTTAAAATATATACATCTAAACAGTTACAATAGTGTATATACATTTCTGTTCTAATCCAGCAGGGTACACTGTGGTCACACCTCTAAGCTCAGTACTTCACAAAATATTTCTTCAGCTCACATGTCTGTACAAACCATCTTATATGACATACCTTTGTAACACAAGTATATTAATCACACTGATATTCAGAAATGACATAATTATTTACAAAATTCCAAATAGCTGTGCTGGCAGTATCTCCTTTCGTGACAGCCTCACCAAACTCCTACCACACACAGGATTTAATTTTAGAGGCTGACAGTTTCTTAGCCTGTTGCTGGTAATCTGCCATATCTGTAGACCCTCCTATTACCATTACATTGAACAATGTCTTTCTTTTACTTGACAGATTCTCATACAATGGGTATATACCAGCAGGTTATACAGTTGGGATGGCCTTTCAGTAACTGCTTTCCACTATTTTAATAACTGGTGTTTTTTATAGGATCCATGCAGACACCAATTCATTTGATCTCCTCTAGAACATAGAAGAATATCTGCACATGGCAGATGAACTCATATTGCAAAGAAGCAAAAGCAAACAATTTCCACGATAGCCCTGTGAAAAATTGTCTTCACTTTATAGATAAAAATCTGTTGCACTTATGTTGATATAGTGACCCTTCTGTTGCATCCTGTTACCTAAGTTACCTTCCACAGCATAAAGGGTTTCTGTTAGAAAAATGTGTATTTGAATATATGAGAAACGCTAGTTTATAAGCAAAGTAGTATATAATGCATTTTATTCTATTAATCATATAGTAGAAAGGATTAATTTATGTTTAAATGTAAAGTAGTTTTGAAACTGCAGTGTGGCTTGAAGCAAGCTGACCTTCGACCCTGGCAGATGCTAGCTTAGCAAGTTTTAATGTTTATGCTTTTCATAAGTGATTATCTGCTGGGTCAGGAAATTAAATGTGTGAAATAATGAAATCTTCTGCTCTTTCCTGCTGGGATGATTTGGCCTTGTATATGTATTACTGAGATAGCACGCAGCTGGTGGGAAAGTGTAACAGAGAACAAAGATGTGTATTAAAAGACTGAATCTGCTATTGTATTCGAACTGATATGAATCCTTGAAGAAGTAACTTTACAGAAAGACATTATGTCTGAACAGGTGGATAGCAAGGCCATATTGTTACCAGAGGAAAACTTTTTTAAAATATACAGCATCAGCAGTTTTTATGAATAGAGGACTGTAAGCTAAAGTGATGTAGATGCCCTGTGACATACCATGTCAGTAAGGTGGGCACAGCTTGAATGTTAAACCTATATAAAATTGTGTGCTTCCTGTTTCGTGTTAGACAAAATTCTGTACTTGTACGTTTTTTGCCTCCTGGTGTACACTAGTAAACTTTTGAATCTGAACCTCCTGTGTATTGAATTCTTGATTTTATTTAACAGTTTTCCCTCAGACAGCTGCAGATCAGTGTCTACCGGTGGTCGAATACTGCACAGGAGAAGTTACCGAAATGGTTCTTCTTGGGTGAAAAGACCTCCGACTGAATTGTCGTTTAAAGAGGCTGGCCACTTTCTGATCTGTGGCCGAAGAGCGGATATTGGACGATTCAATACCGGAGGCTCAGGTAGGAAGAATTTGCCTTTTTTTCTGTTTTAGATCAGGGACTAGGTTACAGTATATTGTTGTCAAGATTTGTTTTGCAGATCAGGGACAAAAGGAAGTACTGCATATTTGGTCAAAGATCAGGGTAACAGAATAAGGTAGGCAGTTATTCTAGATAAACTGTGAACAAGAACTGAGAATTTGATATCACGTGATAAAAAAAGGGTTACGTAACATTTTCTTTGCCATGGGAAATCAGTGCACTAAAACATCGCGAGATCCGCCCCTAACCGAAGACGCAAAATACATGCAATTACAACGTTCTGATAACGTTAGGTATTATACGAAATGGGTTAACAAATATAAATTTGATGGTAAACTAGATAAAACTTCACTAGTTAAACTCCTTAAGCAGCTTAAATCTGATGCAGGAGGTCAGGCAAAAAAGCAACGCCAATTAGGCATTCCTCAGGCACACAGGTGGATTGAGGAAGCAAATCGTAGAGAACAGAAGCTTAAAAATTCAAAAACATTGTTTTTAGACAAAGAAGATAATAACTTTGTAATAGCAACAGCTCCTCCTCCTCCTCCTCCCTTGCCCCCTCCCTTACCCTTTTCAGGATATGAAGCGAGTGGACAGGCTGGTCCGCCTCCGCGTTATCCTGAAGTGTCATCAAGACCACAACCATTTGTTAGAGATCCTATTGAAACTAGGTCCCGAACACATAAAATACATAGGGACACAGAATCATATCAAATAGAGAGAAACCTACAGGATGAGAGTGAGGAAGAAATATGCCCACTTATAGAAGTTCCAAATCCTCAGGCAAGACAGGAAGGGCAAAACCATGGACACCGGAAGATATCCGGAAAGCTACTGAGGGAATCCCCCATCCAAAAGTTAATTTTATGAAATTTTTAGAAGATTTACAAGGCATGAGGTTGAGTTCCCACTTGAATGGGGAAGAAGTAGAAAAAGTAGTAAGACAAATTATAGGTCCAGATTGGCACATGATTTGTGACACCTGGAATCCTCGTAATGCAGAGCTTAAACCACTCCCACATAGTGACGCAGAGTTAGACAACAGAGTGAAAGGTCTAACAGACCGAATCTCTGAGAAATGGAAACCTAGAGCAGACTGGACTTGCATTAATCAATGCATACAACAAGAAAATGAGACAATAGATGGGTACTATACTAGATTATTAGAATGTTTTAATAATCATAGCAGAATGTCGGTTCCTGAGAACCAAACAAATGATTTCCCGTATGAACAACAATTGAAAAATGCATTTTTGAAAGGTTGCATTGCACCTATTAGTAGCTTCATTACGAAGCATATGATAGACAATCGAACAGGGAGGCTACAAGCCTTACTTGAATACGCTAGACATGCTGAAAGACATTTTAATAGTAAAAAGAAAAAGAAGGCACAAGTCTTCACTGCTGAAGACGGAGCTGAAGTGTTTGTGTTACAGTCAGGTAAAAAGGGCAAGAAGAATGCCCAGGGAAACAAACAGTCTGACAAACAATCAGAAGATTTTGAAGAGAGGAAAAAGAGAGGTGAATGCTTCAAGTGCAGGAAAAAGGGACATCTAGCAAGGGATTGTAAGTAAAACAAAAAGGTAATTACAGAAGATAAGGGAGATGAGGACTGACTATATGATAGTGAAGATACATCATGTGAAAGTCAGAAATCATCAGGAAAAGTTAATAAACAGAAAACAAATGTAAATGTGATAAAAGGAGTAGAGGAAGTGCAAGTAGATATGGAGGATGAAGAAAGTGAAATTTTGGACTTAGCATTATTGAGCTTAGAGCTCTACTTAGCAGATACAAAACCGGAAGTTACACTTCTGGTGGAGGGAAGGGAAGTCAAATTCCTGTGTGACTCAGGAGCGTCACGGACCCTGATACACCCCTCCAAGTTACCAGAACATTCCGAATCACATGATTATATACTAGTAAAAGCAGAAAATGGACAGCTATACAGGGAACCACTTTCCCATGATATAGCAATAACTGACCCTGTTTCAGGTATGACCCAGAGAAGTAAAATTGTTGTTTCTGCAAAGTGTCTAGTAAACCTATTGGGCAGGGACCTTATGCAGATATTTGGCATAGCAGTAGTTCCAACTGTACAAGGTATGGAGGCACAGAGACAAATGGATACCTTTGTAGTGCGATCGGAGGGTGAAACATTTTACTGGTACAGCCAGGACCTAGTCACGACTGGTCCAGGGGCAGTAACCGAAGAACTGATGAATGTAGCCATCAGTAAAGCCCCCTCCCTTGACACTGATTGACAGCATTTGTTGCACTGTACTCTATACTACTGTACTACACCAGGACCTGATAGAGAGTATGAGCAAGAATTGTTCAGAAATCATGCAACTAGACTAGTATTGCGTACTTTGTACTGGGATACTGAGGGGAACAGTGTAGTTAGCTGTTCATTACCTCAAGAATTCCTTGCATTATATAGATCAAATCGATTACTGCATGTCAGCTTGACAAAGAACAAAAGTGTAAAATGGGCAGACTTAGGAGAAAAAGTAACAAGATGGGAGAAACAGACTGATTTAGAACCATCAGAACAAGGGATACAAAAACAAAAACTGAATTGGTTGACACAGACACATCCAGCTAATAACTTGCAATCTAGCGAGGACAGCTGATTAGCATTTTTATTAGAAGAAGAAGAAAAGGCCTTATGTGAAATTCCAACAACTCTTTGGTAAACAGGCAAGTCAGATGTAGGACTTATTCGAACAGCAGGACCAGTTACAATCACCCCAAAGTCAGCTTTTAGACCACAGAAAAGACAATACCCTTTGAGAAAGGATGCAGAAATAGGAATTAAGCATTTAATAGCAGCATTACTCAAAGAAGGAGTACTGGTAGAATCTCCTGATTCACCATGTAATACACCCCTATTTCCTGTTAAAAAAGCAAACGGGGAAAGGTGGATGGTACAAGATTTACAAGCTGTAAATAATGCAGTAATATCTAGAGCACCTATGGTGCCAGACCTACATACTTTGTTAAAAGATTTAAAACCGCAACAGAAGTATTTCTCTGTGGTAGATATCAGCAATGCTTTCTTCTCGATACCTATACATCCTGATAGTCAATATTGATTTGCATTTACATTTCAGGGTAAAAGGTATACATATACTCGACTACCACAGGGATATTGTGAGAGCCCAACAATATTTGCACAAGAAATGGCTAGCAATCTGGCAGGGTTTACCCCACCGGGAGGTAGTCAAATTCTACTTTATGTAGATGACATCTTGCTAGCAGCCCCCCACCCAGCAACAACGCAGGGAGGATACTGTAGCATTATTAAAATTTTTAGCAACACAAGGACACAAAGTAAACAAAAGTAAGTTACAACTTTGGAGAAAACAAGTTAGATACTTGGGATATGTAATATCCAATGAAGGTAGAATATTAGACGAGGAAAGAAAAACAGTGATTTTGCAAGCACCCAAACCAGCAACCAAGAAGGAAATTATGTCTTTCTTGGGTACAACTAATTTCTGTCAGAGCTGGATACCAAATTATGCTTTGGAATCTGCTCCACTGACTGACTTGATATATAAGACACCAATGGCAGCACAAGATATTTTACAATGGACAACCGAAGCAGAAACGGCTTTGTGCAGGTTGAAACAGTTGATAGCTTCTTCATTAGTTTTAGGACTTCCAAATTATCACAAATGGTTCTTTCAGACCGTAGACTGCAAGCAAGGATATATGATGTCAGTATTGATGCAACAACATGGGGATAAGCAATGCCCCATAGCCTATTATTCATCGCAGTTAGACCCAGTGGTGCGATCTTTGCCTCACTGTGTACAAGCAGTAGTTGCAGCTGCAATGGCAGTACAGGCTTCAGCCTCAGTGGTGTTATTCCACCCTCTCACATTGAAAGTGCCTCATGCAGTTGCAATAATTTTACTGCAAGAAAAAGTGGCATACCTTTCTCCTGCTAGACATCTTTCATGTATGACTATACTGCTGAGCCAACCTCATATGACAATTGAACGATGTACGACATTAAATCCATCAACATTACTTCCAACTCCTGCGGATGGCACACCACACAGCTGCCTGCAGGAAATTGAATAGTTAACTTTACCTAGATAAGATCTCACAGATATGCCCTTGGATAATGCTGAGGTGACATATTACGTGGATGGCTCGTGCAGAAGGGGTCCTACAGGGAAGAATCTGGTAGAGTATGCAGTAGTTACAGACACTGAAATTTTAGAAGCCGAATCCTTACCACATAACTTATCTGCACAAGCAGCAGAATTGATAGCTTTGACGAGGAAATGTACTTTAGCAAAAAACAATTGTGTAAACATATATACTGATAGTCAGTATGCTTTTTCTACAGTACATGTATTTGTGCAACAGTGGAAAAATAGAGGAATGATAACATCTAGTGGAAAACCTATTAATCATGCGCAATTTATTTTGGAGTTATTAGAATCTATTCAGTTACCTACCAAAGTAGCAATTTGTAAATGTGTAGCTCATACGAAACAACAAGATAAGATTTCAAAAGGCAATGCACGAGCTGATGCAGCTGCAAAGCAAGCAGCCTCAGACTTAGAAACTTTACTTTTGAATGAGGAATTACAACCCTCTGAGATTTTAGATTTAGACATGTTAAAAACAATGCAGATGCTTACTACAAAAGCAGAAAAACAAAAATGGGTAAAACGAGGTGCAATTCTTGAGAATGGACTGTACATTTCCAAAGAGAGAAAACCAATATTGCCGTCTAATTTATTTAGATATGCAGCTTTGCTGAGCCATGGGCAGTGCCATGTCTCAAAAGGGGGGATGGTACAGTTAGTAAACCGAATATTCCAAACATATGGCTTCACAAATTACACACAAAAATTTTGTGCAGCTTGTCATACTTGTAACAAGCACCATGCACAAGGGGCATTTAAAACCAAGCAAGGAAGTTTTCCTATACCACCATATCCGTTCCATACTATTTGTATGGATTTCATAGAATTGAATAAGTGTGAAGGGAAAAAGTTTTGTTTAGTTATTGTAGACATGTTTTCCAAATGGGTAGAAGCTTTTCCAACCAAAAACCCGGATGCAGCAACAGTAGTGAAAGCCCTGATAAAAAAAGTAATCCTTAGATTTGGCATTCCAGAAAGGATTTATAGTGTCAACGGCACTCATTTCGTAAACCAGACAATTCAGCAACTTGGGAGATTTTTTGGTATCTCCTTAAAGAACCATTGTGCTTACCACCCACAGTCAGCAGGACTGGTGGAAAGGTACAATAGTACCCTCAAAAATAAGCTTAGGAAGCTAGTTGAGGAAACCCAAAAGAATTGGATACACTGTCTGCTTTTGGCACTGCTGAGTATGAGAACGGTTCCAAATGTAAAGGGTTTGACTCCCTTTGAAATGATTTTTGGGAGAACATATTATGTGCCTCAGTGGAAAGCTCTCATGCCTGCAGAGCAAGAGGCTGACAGTTCATTAGCTAGTTATATGAGGAAACTGTTAACAAATAAATCTGTTTTGCAGTTTAACTCTTTTTCAGATAAGGAACAGACCAGACCGGTGGAAGCAGTCTTGGCCCCTGTGATGTTTGTGTGGCTGAAAGTGACGAAAAGGAAGAATTGGGTGAGTCCAAAGTGGGAAGGACCGTACCAGGTTCTGTTGGCAATGCCTACTGCAGTTAGAGTGGCCGAGAGGACGTCCTGGGTTCATTTGACACACTGTAAACCGGTAAAGAACTTTCAACTTGATAAAAACTTTGCGACTGATACATAACCAGACCGAGATGGCCAAAAACAAAGCGAATAGAAATTTACATCAACCCCAGAGATGTTGCATAATCATTTTGTTGAGTGTACATTTATTGACTGTAATTGTGACAATTTTCCTCTTGTTGTGGTTTATCCTACACACAACCACACAAGTGAAAGTGGGAAGGCGTGATGAAACGTCTATAGACTGGCATCCAAATTTTAACACATACCTAGCCATGAAACGTGTATATGCAGAGACTATGAACATTTCAAATTGCTGGGTTTGTTCAGCTATACCAACAGCATATGGAGGACTGATAATGTCCGCTGTCCCTTTGGGGATAAATGAGACATGGGAGAATTTACTCTTCGATACAGGAACTGTGAGATCACAGGACAAAATAGCTTTATTTTTACCTGTCACACAAAAAGGAATTGTATGTTTTTATAAAAATTATACCCTCCAGGTGAGCTGGAGCAATTGTAATATAACCATATCTTACCAATGTTATATTAAGAATAGTAATGGCAATACTTTTGCAATACTAATTATGACTCATATTTGAACTCATTGAAAACAACCATGAATGACATTCGCAAGAATCCAGTTTTGTTTAAACAATTGTCAGTTATAGATCAGAAAATGTTTCATGCAGGGCTGATGCGTATTAGTACTAAAGTAGAAAACTGTTATTTTATTTGTGGGAAAAAGGCATATAAATGGTTACCTGAGAATTGGTCCGGCAGTTGTTTTTTGGGTTATTTGATTCTGGCAATAAGGCATACTGCAGAATTACCTTTGGGTAAGATACGAAACGTGAGAGAAGCAGCTCGAAAACCCGAAGGTCCAGTTGAAAAACCTGTGAATCCAGTCGGAAAGATCGAAGCTGGCTGGAAAGATCATAATGCCGTGAAAGACAAAAACAAATTGACGCATATGGACTTGAGTGACAGTGTTATATCTTGGGCAGGAATATTCCCAACCTATGGAGCAGTCAAATCAATCTGAAAGCTGAGGAAGTTGTCGAAACTTCTCGAAGTAATGAGTAATGCAACTTCTTCTGCCCTAGAACTGGTGACTGATGAACTGAATGCAATGAGAGCTGTTGTGCTACAAAATCGGATGGCTCTTGACTTCACCCTAGTGGCGAGAGGTGGTACGTGCGCACTTATCAAAGAAGAATGCTGTGCATATATACCAGATAACAGGCATGAAATTAATAACCACCTAGAAGTAATTCAGCAAGTATCAGCCATGACTGAACCAGGCCCAAATCCACTGATGGACTTTTTTCCAGAATCTATTTGGGGGGTGGGGTTCCATCCTAATGAATATTCTGATTGCCATTTGTGTGGGTATACTCCTAATAGGAGCATGTGTTTGCTGTGGAATTCCCTGCATGAAAAGATTAATCAAAGATTTTATTGATGTATCTGTTACTGAAACTTTGTACCAAGATATTGAGATTGAAAAATTGATCTCAGATGACATTTTTTCTGAAGTATAGATTGAATGACTCACCTAGCTGAAAATCCTAAGTGGAAGAAGTTGGGAGATGAAATGACACTATGCATACTTCAAAATAGAATAAAAAGTATTAATAGGGGGGACAATGTTAGAAAAATGTGTATTTGAATATATGAGAAACACTAGTTTAAAAGCAAAGTAGTATATAATGCATTTTATTCTATTAATCATATAGTAGAGAGGATTAATTCATATTTAAATATAAAGTAGTTTTGAAACTGCAGTGTGGCTTGAAGCAAGCTGACCTTCGACCCTGGCAGATGCTAGCTTAGCAAGTTTTAATGTTTATGCTTTTCATAAGTGATTATCTGCTGGGTCAGGAAATTAAATGTGTGAAATAATGAAATCTTCTGCTCTTTCCTGCTGGGATGATTTGGCCTTGTATATGTATTACTGAGATAGCACGCAGCTGGTGGGAAAGTGTAACAGAGAACAAAGATGTGTATTAAAAGACTGAATCTGCTATTGTATTCGAACTGATATGAAACCTTGAAGAAGTAACTTTACAGAAAGACATTATGTCTGACCAGGTGGATAGCAAGGCCGTATTGTTACCAGAGGAAAACCTTTTTAAAATATACAGCATCAGCAGTTTTTATGAATAGAGGACTGTAAGCTAAAGTGATGTAGATGCCCTGTGACATACCACGTCAGTAAGGTGGGCATAGCTTGTTAAACCTATATAAAATTGTGTGCTTCCTGTTTCATGTTAGACAAAATTCTGTACTTGTACGTTTTTTGCCTCCTGGTGTACACTAGTAAACTTTTGAATCTGAACCTCCTGTGTATTGAATTCTTGATTTTATTTAACAGTTTCAATTCAAAAATGTGAGTTTTTTCAAAGTGTAAATGCTTGTTAAGTTCAAATACTTTGTCTTTTTCTGAAGCAGCTATCAGTAATATTCTACTCAGCCCTCTCAACTATCTCTATTTTAGAGGAATGTTTCCATTTACAGATTTGATTTAGTCCTACACAGTATGTCCTTAATTTTGGAGGTATGCACCTATTTTCAGGCCTGATTTATTCCTTCAAAAAGTTTTCTGAATCCAACTCAATAAATGTGATTTTTGAAGATGTCTAACACACAGAAAACTACACAATATGGCCAGCATGCTAGTGGCAAATAATATTTTAAAGAAAGAGGCTACACATCTTACAAATGGCTTTTTCTGAAACAAAGATAAATTACTTGTGTGGCAGAACTTTGCAGTACAGTTAAAGTTTATAAATTTTACACTGTCTCTTTGATAACATGCTTATATTTTTCTAACATTTTTGTTACTCTCTTTTAAACAAGTGTTTCTGAAAAGTATCCTGCATTCCTTCTGGAAGCAGAGAGAGTTATGCACTAATAGTTATTTAATTTTTTTGTTATTAGATATCCAGATTTTTACCTGTATGCACCAAGTTTTCAAGGGTCTTTGTTCCCATTTTGAATGTCTGTAGGTTGAGAGGTATTATGCTGCTTCATTTTCTAGAGAAACTCCCCATAATAGGCAAAGGAAATTTTCAATTTCCAGCTCTCTGTCAATGATTTCTCTTGAGCCTTCTTAGTCATGGCACATTCCTGATAGACAGGATAAGGACAGCACTTCAATGTGGATGCATGTTGCCCTACCCTTTCCTAATAAATCTGATTAGTTGAGTTTTTTTGGCTTGCATCCTACCAGAAGTTGACTTCATATGGTGAAGCCCTTAGACAGCATCACTCATGGAATGGACAGCACAACAGCTGCTGCTTGATTCTCCTATTCAAGCTAGCCTTTTTGCAGCTTGATCAAATTGTCATACCCAGGTTGCAGGCAGCACACAGGCATAAACAGTATAAACAGCAACAGTCCTCTCTGAGTAATATTCAAGTGCTCTTTTGTTTTACATCAATAAAAAAGTTGTTCCACTATTTTACAATCCTGAGGGAAGAATATGTGTAGCTAGGATCGGTTCTAAATAATATCCACACTTGTTTCTTCTACATCAGCAGAGTGAAAAAGTTATTCTCCTGTTTTTGGATACTGAGGGAAGAATATGTGCAGCTGAAATTGGTTCAGATTCATCTCCATAGTTAAGTTTTTCGTATGGGTAGGATTTTGTAGTTGAAGACTCCATCTTTGTGCAATACCAGGTAAATAAAAGATACTGAAAGAGTCTGAAGTTTGGATAGCAATCTCAAAGTAGATGGCACAATAAGAGTACTTTCAATTGGGAATTTAAGATCTATATAGACTGTAGGCACATTGGGAGTAAGAATAAGATCTGATATAAAATAAGTATCACAAGTGGAATCAGATCTTTGGCAGGTGGCAGCAGAAGAAGCATACTGATTAGGAAGGCCCTGCAGACCTCAGGTGTGCCCGAGTATTTACAGTCTTCACCTATAAGAAAGGTGGAAATAGTCACATGTAATGGACCGTAATGGTGGAGTAATTAAGACCAAAGTTAAATGATTATAAAGGTACTGGAGAAACGGGATGTGGTAGTGGAAAAAAGTCTGAATTCTTTACAGCCACTTAAAATCAGTGTCCCTGTATCTCTGTATATCTTTTAAAGGAAACTGTTTTATCATGGGAACATTCTTCAAGCATTAGCCAGTTAGTTTCCTCCCACTGAATGTCCTTTTTGTCAAGTGTTATCCTTAATATTAGATCACACGATCACAGATGGAAAAGAACAGTTTGATGTAAAGGGCTTGGCCATTTTTACTTTTGTCTTCCTCTTCAGTTGTTCAGACTTGTAATCTATCTATCTATCTATCTATCTATCTATCTATCTATATATCTATCTATCTGTCTATGGATGCACACAAACAGACAGAATGACAGATAGACCTAGATGCGCGTGTGCTCGCACGCACACACACACACACACACACACACACACACACACACACACACACACACACACACACATACACACACACACACACACACACACACAGGGAACCGACTACTTTCACTGCTGTTTGACACAAAGCACAGCAGTAGTCAGTTCCCTCAACAAGCAGGCATTCAGCAACTTTATAGTTTGGGCAAATATGGCAGGTGAACCTTTATGAGCTGGAACTTGCAAAATCTGCTGTCATGAAAATGGAAATTACACCTTTTTGAGAAAAGATTTCAGTGAGAGAATGATAATAGAGACTGTTCTATCAGAAAAATAAGAAGGTCTAGCAAATGGAACCAGAAGTACCAGGCTGCTGATTTGAAGGAATGAAAGTTGGGGAAATTCTTTCCAGAAGGATGGTTTAGCAGATGCTTGTGATGAAGTATAAAATAAGGTGACAGAAGGGATCAGAAGGAATGATAAATGTACTTGTCTTAGCAAGTAAGAAGTGATCAAAATTACATTTGCCTTGAGGAACATGGCATTACAAAGGAAATCATCTACAAGCAGGAGGGGAGAAAATGCATAACACATTCCCATTGGACAAGGTTGTCTGAATATACTTTTCTTGTTGGCTGTAGGAGGGGAATTGTAATTTGGAATTGAATGAGCAGGCAAACACGCCTCAGGTGTTTGAAAATAGCTTTTCAGAGTTAAGGCACTGAGAGACCATTTACTTGGTAAAAGAATGAATTTGCTTCAGTTCTCTGGTAGACAGTTTGTCTTTCCTAGAATGTGGATTGTGCCACATACTAGGTATGTGATACTGTACTCCTTTAAGAGCGTACATATAGACTGAGATTTCAGTCGTATGACTACCAGGGATTCTGGTATTTGTGCACTGACTACTAATGCATGAGTGTGTGAGTGTGTGTTTTGTCAGTGCATTTCTGAAACAGAGATAGAAGTGAAGCCAGCATCTGAGATATTGTCAGCAGATATAATAGTTTTTCATTTTCCCATTAAGTATAGAGAAAGTCACAAAACTTTATCTGTCTGAGATAGCGCTGCTGTGTTGTCGCAGGTGTATTTTGCATTTTGTGCTAGACAGAACAATGAAGTTACAGACAGATCTGTAGTTATTTCTAAGCTCTCTTTTTGCATTATAATTGAAAATTTGCTGTAGTACATCTTGTTTACCATACTGAGAAATGTGTTATTCACTACAACACATAATTTCAATGGATTTGGCATCCTTACTCATATTGCCCATTTTTGGGAAGACGTCTTCTACTCTTGGCTTAATATTCTCTGCAGTCGGAGGAGAATGCCAGACTTGTAATATTGAGAAATAATTTCCAGGCATACTGCCAACCAAAGAAAATCGACTTTACATAAGATATTAATTTTCTTCAGAAATTAAAGAATCATTGAAAGTACTGACACATTACTATGTTGAGCAATAGGGAACATGACTCTAAATTTGGATCATGTTGTGACTTCCTAATAAGACCAAAGAAACTCAGGCCCAAAGTCTCCAAATAAAGCTAATAAACCAAAAACAGGTGACAGAGTGGTACTGGGGAGCAATAACCATGACAGAGTGCACTAAATGTATATCAAATTTAAAGAAGCAAGAGCCAAAGTACTAAAACTGGTTTATTACCTTAAGTGCTTTCATCCCATAAAAGCCATAAAAGCCAGGACTTCAGAATAAACACATTGTGTGCGTCAGCCCTCTTTATATTATAAAATGTAATTCAATTAAAACACAGGTTCAACAATCAATCAATCCCTTAAAGTAACAACCACACATTTATGCAAAAATAAAAACAATCCACCCTCTACCAAAAAATGTTTTATCTAAAAACGCTGTATGTTTGAAATTTGCCTTAACTTATATTTATAATTTAGCTGTACAATGTTTTAATATTGGTTGAATAGAAATGGGGGGGGGGGGGTAAGGCACTCAGTTTAAATTACCCCAACAGTTCTTTATATTTTAACTTATTTTCCCACTCCCTCCTCTAGGATTAAAAGCAACTTGTTCTAAAATGACTAATTTAAATTCATTGTGTGAAGCTTCATCTTAATGGAATAAATGAAAATGCATCAATCATATCAACTGAAAGAAATCCTACTGAAGGGGAAGCTAATGGTTTTTATTTGGGAAAATCCAACAGAGCTTTGAGAAAGAGAATATATGGACATGCATTTAGTATAAAGAATAAAAATATTAATAATGCTCTCTATAAACATACCTGCTTGAAGCTTCACACAATGAATTTAATAATTGTAGAAAACTTTCAGGCACATTTTCCAGTGTTCCTGCAACTTGGTCACAGCTTATGTGAGATAACTTTTTTTAGGTTGACAGTGATGAAGGATGTAATACATGTAGTTATCCAAGTTTTGTAGTCCAGGAAACAATTACAACACATAAAACAATCTGACATTACCTGTCTACATGCCCTGCTTATAATGTCCATGGAGACTGTCACAAACATTGCAGGGAAACTAAACTATGTAGTCAAGGCATAACGGATACACCTTGCTCTTGTAGAGCAGCACACGATATTTGATATTCCAAACTATAAAGCAGAACCATTCGGGATCAGAAACAGTTTTGTAGTCTCCTCCTGTGACCATTTAAATGATTAAATTCTTTAGGAATGTAGGTTATGCATAATACTATTCACAAATAACATATTAGATATCACCTTCTCATTCATCCATTCACAGCTGCTTTTGCCATTTTTGCACATGGGGATGGAGTGTCACTTCAGCAGTGACAATCATCTACACCCAAGGTTTACACCACAGAGCATTCACATATCTATATCTGTATCTATATCTATATCTATGTCTATATCTGTATCTATATCTATATCTATATGTATAGGCCAAGTGCAGAGAATTGCTATATCTTTACTAAGCTTCATAGATACAGGAAATGTACCATGTGTGTCACAACAGTAGTTCAGTAATAAAGTCATATGCATGGCAGTAATATGATTAGCTTGTGATACTGTGGTGAAAGTATTGTATACTTTAGGGTAAAAGTGCACTGTAAGATTCAGTTTGTGTGGACATCACTAAATATGTAATTGCACTCTTTTCAAATAAGGTTACTGCAGGACAAATTTCTCTTACCATGAGATTCAGCAAACTCAAAAATGTTATATTATGTAAGGAGGTGCAGAGAATGAAGACATCTGCAGATGGAGTGTGACATAAACTTTTGGTTTAGCAACTCAAATTCAAATTCTGCTTTAAATTAATTTTTTTAAACTCAAACAGAATTACAGCTAACATACATAATTCAGTCTAGTCACAAAGTATCAAAATTCACAAAGTAAGATAAATAGGTTTGCAATGCAGGCAGTAAAGTAATAATAAATTCAACACAAATATTGGGACGGATACTCCTAAAATTGCACAGGAGCAGCCAAACTGTTGCTGAGGTCATTGATTACTGTTCAAAAGTTAAGTGTTGCTTGCAGTGAGAATAAGCTGCGATTTGTTACACTGATGACTGTTTCATTTAGTTGTTTTTAGCCAATACACAAAGTCAAACCTTGCCATGTGGCAGAGGATGTTACATTTTCTATCTGTCCTAGATGAGGTCTGTATTTAAATAAAAGGTTGTCTTAAGCACTGCTTATTCTGTTGAAATATCAAATCTATATTTAACTTATTACAGGTGATGCTTCATTTGTGATCAGTGGACTTTTACAAAATCTCTTTACTAAATATTTTCCAGAATTAACTATATAGAATTTGAGGAAAGTGCAGATAAGGCTTGTCTGTAGTTTTCTCCTTTACACTCTAATAACTTCAGGTGTAACAATTATGAAACATCACTTCCATATTAAATTAATACGAGCAATGCTGCTGGGTATTAATTTTACCTATCTCAAACCCTTACTTTTGAGAAAAAAAAACACAGTAGGCTCACTTGGCACTTGTTATGTATGCAAATGCATCTTTAAGCCATCTGAAAATGAAAGTGCATTCAGATATACAAGGTCAGAGTTTGTGCTATTAGGCAGCTATAATTAATAAAGTATAGAAGCTGTCAGTGTCAGTATCTAATGTGATTATGTAATAATTGCCTTATCTAGTTAAAATGGCATATAATATTAGAATGAGATGAAATTATAATGGCTACAACCTTCCTCAAATCCCGCTTTACAGAGAAGCAAATGGCTGAACTGGAAGTTGTGGATATAAATGATTTGCTTCTGAGTGGGGTTGCAATAATGTCTGAAGAAATTTGATGTGCCCCACTGCTCCATATTGCAAATAAAGAGGTGCCAACAATCTATGACACTGCTGAATTTAAAGAAACGGGGAAAAAGATACAATCCCGGTGGTAAGACAAACATTTCTATATGACAAAGAGAAACAGTCCCAGAAAGAGTAAAAACTAACAACAGGAAATAGCACAACCCAAAAGGCAGGATATTACAACTTTGGCTAAATTGTTTATTGTACATACACAACCACAGTACTGACCACTAAGCACTTTCACCAAAAACAGCTTGGCTTCTTCAGAGTTGTCAGTACTGTGGCTGTGTATTTACAATAAACACTTTATCCGAAGTTGTAATATTCTGCATTATGGGTTGTGCTTGTTCCTGTTAAACATTTCTGTATGCTTTCAAACATGAGCAAATCTACCACACATCCATTAAATACTCTTCATGAAGGTTCAAGAATCTACAGAAAACACTGATTCATATTTTACTGATCTGAAAATAATGCAAAAAATTGTACGTTTGTTAAACTCAATGATTCTACAGTGAGGGCTAGGACTGTATATGTCAAAATGAATGAAAATGTGAGAGACAGATTATTGACAGGAGCTGATTTGATTTTCTTCTTCTCTTTTGGCTGATCCTGTTAGGGGTCATCACATCAAATCATCTGTTTCCATTTCTTCCTGTCCTCTGCATCTTGCTCTGTCACACCAACCACCTGCATGTCCTCTCTCACCACATCCATAAACCTAATCTTAGGTCTTCCTCTTTTCCTCTTACCTGGCAGCTCCATCCTTAAGATCCTTTTCCCAATATACCCAACATCCCTTCTCAGCACACATCCAAATCAAAGCAATCTCGCCTCTCTGGCTTTGTCTGCAAACAGTCCAACCTAAGCTAACCCTATAATATACTGATTCCTAATCCTGTCCATCCTTGTCACACCCAGTGCAAATCTTAACATCTTTAACTCTGCCACTTCCAGCTCTGACTCCTGCCTTTTTGTCAATGCCACTGTCTCCAACCCATATAACATAGCTGGTCTCACGACCTTCTTGTAGAATTTCCCTTTCACTCTTACTGGTACCAGTCTGTCACAAATCACTCATGACACTCTTCTCCACCCATTCCACTCTGCCTGTTCTCTCTTCTTCACCTCTCTTCCACACTTACCATTTCTCTGAACTGTTGATCCCAAGTACTTATACTCATACACCTTCGCCAACTCTACTCCCTGCATCCTCACCATTCCTCTATCCCCCCTCTCATTCACACACATATATTCTGTCTTAGTTCTGCTGACCTTCATTCCTCTCCTCTCTAAAGCATATCTCCACTTTTCCAGGGTCTGCTCAACCTGGACCCTACTCTCACTACAGATCACAATGTCATCTGCAAACATCATAGTTCACGGGGCCTCCTGTCTGATCTCATCTGTCAACCTGTCCAATAAGAGGAGCTGATTTGATATTAACTAAAATTGCTTTTACAAGTAGAGCCAGTACGAATATAATTAACAGCCCAAAGAGTTTGATGACAGAACTGACATCAGTAAGATCATGTCTTAAAAGAAAGTAAGGAAGAATGCTAAGAGTAAACCATACCAGTTCAGGAGGAAGAAGACAATGGAACAGATTGGATCAGATGGTACTTAAATGATGAACTCAGGAAATATCAAGTCTGTAGTGACGTATATAAAGTATGTCATAAAGATAATTTTGCAAGGTGTGCAAAACACTGAGTAAGCACATGAATACTATAGAATAAAATGTGTAAGATGAGTTCTTCATAATCATTACAGAACCACAGATAAACAGAATTATGAGAAAACAAAATTAAAAACACTGAAGTAATGACTACTGGAGAGTAAAGGAATGATTATGAATGGTGAACTAATGAACTGAGGATAAACAAAAAAATGCATGACATTCAAGTTTGACAGTGTGGCAGAACATAATACATTATTTGTAAAAGTCTTCAAAGTTCTTAAAGTGAGAGGCAGTATTCCCAGTCCATGTTAATGTTTTCATGCCATCAGATGTCACCATTAGATCAAAGCTCACTTTCCAGTGAAAACAAAATAGAAGACATCAGATTCAGACTGAGATTGTTGGGGTAGATGCACCAACCATACTAGAATGCGATACAATTGAAAGTCTAGGCGTGATGAAGAGACTGCATGATCATCATGTTAAAGAGAACCACTTGCTGGATGATCTAAAGGATCCATTTTATGGTAAAGGCCATTTACAGGACTGTGTCAGATACAGATTGATCCTAAGATACCAGCAGTGGTGCACATACCAAGGAAACATGGTGGTTTTGCAAGACAAGACTAACAGAGACTCACACAGAATACAATAAAAGGTCTTGATCAAGAATCAAGAAGAATGAGTGTAGTGGTTGAACAGTATGGTTATTCTAGACATGTTCAGCAGGACTAAAAGAGCCACAGGCCTATAATAAAGCAATTAAAAGGGAGCATTACCCATTTTGCTCTACTGAAGAAGTCTTTGCAAATATGTCAAATGCAAATGTATCCACTGTTTTAGATACTAATGAGGGGTTAGTTCAAATCAGATGGGAGGATGGAATCCCCATACTGTGGACATTCAATAAGCCCATTGGAAGATGAAGATTTCTGACTCTACTATGTCTACTTCATAAGTGCTTCAGAGATTTGTCTGTGAAATAACTAAAGAACTTGATGGTGTGGTAAGCATTATAGATATTCTGATGAAAGCTGTTTGAAAGACTGAGAGAAGTACCAGGTCAGAACTACAGAATTAAGGTACACGGGTCCATGCTGGAAAATGATGCATGGGTCATACGCCCATGTTGAAGAAAGGTACATGGGTCATATGTCCATGTTGGAGAAAGATACACGGGTCCAAGTTGGAGAATGCTACATGGGTCATGTGTTCATGTTGGAGAAAGATACATGGGTCCATGTTGGAGAATGACACATAGGTCATGTGCCCATGTTAGAGAAAGGTACATGGGTCATATGTCCATGTTTCAGAAAGGTACATGGGTCCACGTTGAAAAATGGTACATTGGTCATGTGCCTATGTGGGATAATTGTTCATGGGTCATGTTCCCATATTTAGGAAGATACACGGGCCACGTGCTGATTGTGTAGAAAGGTATGTAGGTCATCCACTCATTTTGAAAGATGTTAGGTAAGTCATGTCCATGCTGGAAGATGGCTCATGAGTCATGTGCCCATGTTGTCTGAAATTGCATGGCTCATTTTCCTATATTGAGTGAATATCATAGGTTCATAGGTTCATAGGTAGGTACTAGGCTATTGGCCCTAGGGCCTATAAAAGCCTAGCCAAAAGGTACCCTGGCTTTTGCCACCCAAGAAAATTATTTTCCTGTGCCCCTGTTGAGCAGAGCCACAGAGGTGATCCCTGGGGTGAATTTCCTATTCCCATCCAGTCATCAAGATTGTTCTTGAAGAGTGCTAATGAGGAGCTTTGTTTGATATAGATAGGTAGTTTGTTTCAGAGTATGGGAAGTCTATGGGACAGGAATCTATCCCTCCAGCATGTTCTGTTTATTGTGGTGACAAGGTTTAGGTCCCTAGAGCATGTAGCTCAGAGGGGTTGGGATTTCTTTAAGTGGAGCATGTCCAACAGCTCTGGGTTTGACATAGCTTTGTATGCTAGGCAGAGATTGCATCTGAGTAGCCGATATGTGATGGAGTAAAGCTGGAATTTTTTTTAAATGGTCTGTGTAGGGCATCTGTTTGAGGCCAGTAATCCTCTTTGTGAGGTATTTCTGCAGCCTTTCCAGTTGTTTTAGATGTCTTGTGAGGTACATACCAAAAGGGGCTTTGTACTCTATAATGGGAATAATGAGTGATGAGTAGAGGGGAACAATGACCTCTTTTTTCCTGGATGAGAAATATTTTGTGATGAGGTGTGCCATGTAGAAGGATTTCCTGACTACTGTCAATATCAATATCAATATCAATTGATATCATTGATATCAATGGATCATGTGTCCCTATTGTAGGAAGGTATATGGGTCATGTACCCATGCTGGAAGAAGGTACAGAGGTCTTGAGTCCATGTTGTAAGAAGGTGCATGGGTGATGTGCCCATGTTCAGTGAAGATATAGGGTTCACATTTCCATTCTGGAGGAATGTACATAGGTTTTGTGATTATTGAATGAATGTGTGTTAATCATGTGCCAATGTCCAACAAAGATATATGGATCATATTTATTTTCTTGGGGAAGGTATATGGGTGATGCACCAGTGTTGGAGGAAGGTACCCAGATCATGAGTCTATGTTGGAAAGACTCAAATGTGTTAATGGAAAGGTAAGAATGTTAATGCAATCACCACCACCTGAGCAAACTCGTTGAGAATTGTGGGTATGTTGCAATACCGCACACATTTTGTGCTAATTTGTCAGAGATGAGCTTTCCCTGTAAGGAAGCTGCTTGAAAATGAGACCACATAGCACTAGGCTGCCATGCAGAATAGATGTTTGAAATATTGGTACTAAAGCCACTGATGGCAAGGACACCGACACTGAAGCTGGACAATGTGAGGACATCAGCAGTGCCTTTTGATGTCAGTCATAATATCGTATACACTTTTACACTCTGAAAATACAAGGTCTGTAACCTATGGCTGATAAGCATTTACAGTATGTCAATACAGGTATATGCAAACAGAAAAGGAACTACTCACCATTATATGAAGGTGTCAAAACCTCCGCCAACAGGTATGTGTCAGAGAAATTCAAGCTGAGAGTGATCATAAACCTCACCAAAGTATTTCAGAAAACTCCATGAAGCTCTAACTCAGTGGCAAGAGATGCTCCTTCAGTTGCAAAATACAATCTGAAATTAGTATAGAAAACCAGATAAGAAAATGCATGTAGTTAACCTTGTAAATATAAGAACAGAAATGATGATCTCATGGGAAAGAAACAGGTCAGTTGGACTATACTTCACCTGTCCATCCCATAGCAGAAACTCAGGGAATTCAGAAAGGTTGCAACAGAGGATCATAAAGTGAAGTCACTAAAAATGTAGTAATAAATAATAGCCTAGCCTTTTAGGAAACAATTTTCCAAAGGGCAGTCTAACCTATTATATCCATAGACAGGAGATTAATATTATGAGTAAAGCACAGATGTTATTGTACGAAATGAATTGAGTCAAGAGGTTTTAAACAAACACCATAAGAGTATTCAAATGAAGTGAAATACCTAGAGAAATCCTTCTCTTAGCAGATGTGTGAACTCAAAACAGTTTAATGCTGTGCTGTGCTGCCTGCAAATCCCATCAAAACAGCAATCGCAATGATCTATTACTGTCATGCTCTGTACCAGGACTGAATGTCAAAGTTAGTACCAAGCTTTTCCAGCAACAGGGCTTAGACCACATACTGGACTGTTATACTTAATTTCTGGAGATTACAAAGCTAAGCAAAATCACAGGCAGACATGTCACTGCTGCATCAAGTCACTGTTCACAATGTCATCAGGCCAGTCAATGGTCTAAAATTCACAGATGCAAAGTCTTGATATTATGCTGAAAATTGTGAGTTTCAACAAATAACTGTACAAAACAATCAAAAACTTGCTAAAAAGTTAAAAAAGATTAACTGGGAATTTGTACATCCTCTACCTGGATAGCTCAGTTATCCAGAGGTGCTCATCTCTTGGTGATAATGACAGAGAGTTTGAAAGATTTTGCCTGCATCGGAAGCCATCCTTGGCAAGATAAAGGAAAGTAAGTATTATTTTGCACTTGTACTGCTAATTTTCATTACATTCTCAAAGTTTTTTATGTTATTTATTATTTTTTCGCTGCTGTTATTTTGCAATTGTAGTGCTCTAAATACGTTAGATCTGCTGTTCTCAATGCTTTTAGGTATCGATTTTTTTATTCTCTAACACTTAAGACTCTAAACCAGTTATTTTATATTGAGAGGGTCAAAGGCTTCACTCTTGTGGCAGAAGAGGGCTGGTTTCACCTATCTGAGCTGGGAATTGCTGGTGGAAAGCTTATTGAGTGCTTATCCGATTGGTCTGTGGGCATACCTAGTTTAAAACTTACTTTTTTCTGCTTGTAAATAAGCCTCACATTTGCTCAAGTCTTGGCTCAGTTATCCAGAGATGCTCATTACTTGGAGATGACACCAAATATTTTGAGAGATTTTACTTGCATCTTAAGCCATCCTTGGCAAGAAAAATAAAATGAAGTATTATTTTGTACTCGTATTGCTAATTTTCATTACATTCTCAAAGTTTTCTTTGTTACTTATTATTTTTCCTGCACTTGCTTAGGTTTTAAGTTGCATTTTTCCACTGATGTAAGGGCCACTATTATGCAGTTGTAGTACTCTAGGTAAGTTGTATCTGCTGTTTTCAGTATCTTAGGCATCTATATTTTGTGGTTCCCCAGTATATGGGCTCCAAACCAGTCATTTTACATTAAAAGGGTCAAAGGCTGTACTCTTGTGGCAGGAGAGGGCTTATTTCACAATAAGAGCTGGAAATTGCTGGTGAAAAGCTAAATGTGCACTTACCCGATTGGCCTGTGGGTACACCTAGTTCAAAACTTACCTTTTTTGCTTGTATATTGAGCAACACTGCTCTTCATGCAGCAGTAGTTAGTGCTCTGTATATACACAATCTCTAGAAGTTGTACTTTTCCCTATAAAAACTACCTCTGAATTTTTCACAGTCCCACACTGCTCAAGAAGCAACTACTTTGCAAGCAGAGCAACACTGCCACATTTAGTTAGCTCTAGGTTACATTATTAAAGCACTCAGAACTATCTCTGTTCAAAGACCAACTGCTTTGCATGCAGGGCAGCATTGCCAGATAGGTTAGCTGTAGATTACACCAGGTAATCCCACCCCTCATTCAGTTACAAACACACCCCATTCCATTCCCAGTGTAGCAATTGCCTCATGTACACTGCCAACCACTTAATTATGAAACAGATAAACACAGTATGTGATAGACATAGCTTCTCAATGTCACAGGAAGCAAGACTCTCACATACAGACAATAAAGCCAAACAGGTTGTCCCTGACACACACACAACACTCACCACATTTACAAAAGACCAGACACATAGACCAACATATGCAGAGGTGCTCACATGTAACTTGCCCAAACCTCAAAAGCCTCTCATATGCAGTCTTCAGAAACTCTGCATGCTCACAAACAAGAAAACTTCCCCACAACACATAAAACCACATCTCATAGTGTCTCATCCACCAAGCCCATAAGGCATAACAAAACACAACTCAATATTTTGATTACAGGAGACTCAATTGTAAAACACACTGATGTCCCTTTCACTAGGCTGCATAAGGGGAAGGTTACAGTTAGCTCCTATCAGGAGCCAGGATTCACCAGATTGTGCAAGCACTCAGGTCACTAAACCCCAAGTGCCAGTAGGACTCAGTCATAGTCCCTGTGGGCATAAATTACCTGAGACACACCACCCTGGACTATATGAGGAGAGATATGATTGAGCTGTTAGAATATGTGTCACAGTCAGGTATGACCCTACCATTCACAAGGACAGTGCCACATTACCAACAGAGAATTATAGAATTTAATAATTGGCTAAGCTACTGGTGTCATTCCAAAGGGTTCCAATATTTGTCAGCTCACCTGTCGCCATTAAGCTTTCGGATATTTGCCAAAACATTATCCACCCCTATATTGCCTTTTCTAGGCATTACCAAACAGACAAAACTTCCAACATAGCAAAAGCTATTCAAGATAAGCTAAATGTATTACTGCTCAATGCTAGGAGTCTTAAATATAAACTGCACTCCCTGGAAGCACTTCTCACCCTGGAGAATGCTAATGTCTGTGCAGTTAATGAAATATGGTTCAAAGCCATGGAAAGCACCCCTGTTCAAGCAATACCACACACTTGAGCTACCCCACTTCCAACTAACCATTGGAAAAATCCATTACCATATCCTTGATAGCTAAAGGTCCCCCACCATATCCTTGATAGCTAAAGGTCCCCCACCATGAACCAAGAAACCCATGCATCATACCTGGCTGCACTAGAATAACTTACCATTCAGCTGAATACCATATTCATGCGTGATTTCAAGTACCCATCCATTAACTGGGAAGTATACATGACCACTAACATGCAGGCTCAAAGATTTCAAGATATTGTTTATGCAAATGCCCTGTAGCAGCTAGTCTGCACTTCCATTATGGGTACAAAAATCCTAGACCTGCTACTCACAGATATGAGAGAACACCCCCTCCCCAGGTGTGATGAACATACTGGTTAGATAAGATCACAAAGTAGTATCCTTTTAAATAAATACAAAACTAGAACCCACACCTAACCTGAAAATCTTTAAGAACATTTCTAAGGCAAACTATCTCCTATTAAATTATGGCATAGCTAATATTCAAGCTACCCAAACCCAGAAAACATAGACATCTATGCTGAGGTATACAACAAAGCCTTATATTACCAAATAAACAACTGCATATAAATGGTTGTACCATATCAAAATAATTTTAAGAGAAAGTAAAAAACAAAAACACCTTTTGGCATGTACTTGGCCAGGCACTTGCAACAGTGGAGCAGCTTCAGAGGTTCCTTTCAAAAAAAAAAAAAAAAAAAACAGGGTGTAAGCAACATGTCCTATGCAGATAGTCTAAAAGCCATCATATCCCTTTTACTCTATTTCCTACAGACTATTAAGGAGTGATCTCTGCCTAACCTACAAGGTACTCTCAAATCAAGCCCTGATGGAAGTGTTACACATTTGCAAGACAAAATGCATGAAGGCACCTGATCTAGGGATCTACGCCTGGTCTGTGTCATGAACAAAACAAGCTAAACAGAGAGCTATGTGTTTCAGGGATTATCCCTTCTCTGGAACAGGCTTCTTATTCACATAAAGCCGAGACCTTCCTTGACCTTCTTCAAATGCACCTTGAACCAATGGATGGGGAATCAAAAATTTACTCCTGGGGAGTCTTTCATCTGCCTTATAGACAGGGATAGTCTATAAAATATTCAAGGGCATAAGCACAACCCTAAGCCATCCTCTAGCCCTTAGCGATCTAAAATGGGTTAAATTTGGATATTAATGGCTGGGCTTGTAAGGGCTCTTTAGCCATTAACCTCACATTCTCCTATGAACCTAAGAATATTGTAGTACTCCACTGGAAGTGCTAAGGTTCTCTCCAGCACAGTTTTTAATGAATTCTAGATTCAAGTCCAGACTGTTACAATTCTGCTAACTCCTGATACTAAGGTTAAAATCCAAGGCAAACCAAACAACAGAGAATTTAAACAAAAATGCCCTTTTGGCATACAATGATGAGATCTGCCAGATCTACAGAATGGAGAGAATGCCAGGACTGAGAAGAGAGCTATGTAACAAGTAGCAGCTGTCCTAATCATGCTACAGGAAACAGATCCTTTCTTTTTCAAAGAACACATCAAGGGATTTCTAGGAGAAAAGGGTGGCACTTACTAATGTTTGCCAACAAGATGCTTGCACAGAAAAATGTGATAACAGATGATAAGGCAGGCATCTGTGTGAATAAATCAATGATGCTGAACTGTCTCCTGCTATAGTATCAGTCTGAAGAAAACACCTTGCACACATGCAAAATGCTATACACAAGAAAGAGGTAAAACTATCAGTATTCTGTAAAGACTAATAATTCCCTTATGTGGTGGCAGCCCAATCTGTAACATTTCTAAAGCCAAAGTAATGCAGTTTCTTCCATTTTTCATATAAGATGCTGAATAATCCTAAAAAACAGTGCATACATTGCTCAGCTGCTATGACTTAGGCACAGTATTATACCTGACCTCAGATTTTTCCTTATTTCTCCTAGATTTAGTGATTTTCTTCTGATTGTCCCTATGAAGATAGATCTCATCAAGGGAATGTACATTATTAAATGTCAAAAAGCCACTACTAAGGTTACTTATCTTTAATATTACAGAGCCTAGTATCTAATGACCTATTCCTATTACAAACTAACTAACTAAATGCAAAATATGAAAGTGCTCCTCTTCTGAGCCCTCTCTTATGATAATTAGTCAGTGCTATGAAATTTCCTGTTCAGAGGTCGAATGGTATGGCAGGTACATGTATATATGTGTAATAACAATACTTTTCTTTTGCAATTTTATTTTATATTAATAATACAAAGCTTTCAAGACATCCAGCAACAGTTTCTGGCATGCAGGTTTCATTATGTACTAAAGTTGCAATTGACACTATTATGAACAAGCTATGAAATAAAAAAAAAATGCTATATCAATAAAATTCTCTAGATTCTTTCTGAAGAGTAATCACAGAGCATCTTCCAAATCTTGGAAGTGTATTGCACAGCTGGGAAGCCTGATGGGAAAATATCTTTTTGGTTGATGGAACAACTCTTAACAATAACCAGGAAGAGACATCTATTCCTCAAAGCTCTAAGGTAATACTTGTTATCTAAATAAAGTAGAATAAGTCTGAGTTAAACACTTAACAACCCTGAAAGCTGTAGACAGACACCCCACCCTTTATAAATCTTTAATGTAAAGAATGCCTACTGTGGTGCAGTGGTTAGTGTTGTCACCTCACAGCAAGAGGTTCTCCCGTTCGATTCTCAGCTGGAGCGCCTTCTGTGTGGAGTCTGCATGTCCTCCCCATGGTCGAGTGATGTTAAAGACATGCAGATAGGTGCAAGTATGAATGGGAGTGCCTTTGTTAAAGGTTGGGTGTCAGGCTGGCAACTCGGCACCGTAAAAATCCACTGCCAATCATGTGCGGACCGGAGTTCCTCTCTGGCGACCCCTAACTGGGAAAAGCCGAAAGTCTTTTAATGTAAAGAATGCCCACCAAGTTCTCTGAGCCTTTTTTTTTATATGGCGTGTTGTGCAAGAATTATTCTTTACAGGTACAATACTTCTGCATTCTTATAATTTTAATGAGATGTGAGTTTTTATAATAACAGAACACATTAGTGTATTTTAATAGAAGCCTGAAAAACAAGATATAAGATATCATAATTTTTTATTCATTGCTGGAAACATATATATATATATATATATATATATATATATATATATATATATATATATAGCTATCTATCTCTCTATATATGGGTCTACCTGATAATATTGAAATCCCACATGATTGAAGATGAGTACATTGAGACAAAACAGTGAATCCTCAGTTTATCGACTACACAATCTAAATTCAGCAGTCCTGAATCAAGTAGATATAATGTAAGAGGAGAAGGTCAACACCCACACTACACTTCAAGCAACACATAGCCCTTCTAAACCTACACCACCAACACCCATACATAGCAACATTAAATCCACATATGAGGAGGCCCTTAACTGTAACCTGCCCAAGCAACAAAGACACCTCCAAAGCTGAAATGCAAACAAACACCAATCACAACCAAAGTGTCACATAGATCACAATACCAGTGTGCCACCCAGCAACAGTGCCTAAGGCAAGACAACGTACCTAACACTTTAGTCATAGGTGACTCTATAGTCAGGCACACTGATGTCCCACTCACTAGGCTGAACAAGGAGAAAATTACAGTCAGCTGCCTGTCGGGTGCCAGGATCCGCCACATAATGCATGCACTCAAGTGACTCCACAACAAGTACAAATATGACTTTGTCATTGTCCATGTTGGAGTGAATGACTTGAGATGTACCTCCCTGGACTACATGAAAAGAGACATAGAAGATCCCTCCGATCATGTGGCCCAGGCAGGTATGACCCTAGCCCTGAGTAGCATCCTGCCTTTGCCCAGAATGATACCACAATATAAGGACAAAATGATTGACTTCAACAATTGGATAAGCTTCTGGTGTCATTCAAAGGGGATCCATTATCTGTCTGCCTGGGACGACATGATCGATAGACCACGATGCTTTGCCAGAGATGGTCTGTATCTGTCGCCCTGGGATTCAGATTACTGGCTAAGGCTCTTAGCACCCCTATAGTGCCTTTTTTAGGCAAAGTTCAAAGGGCAAAACCACCACCGTAACAGGTACAAGTGTGCAAATTCTGAAGGTAATGCTACTCCATGCTAGAAGTCTAAACCTCAAAATGCACTCTCTCGAGGCACTCCTAAAAATGGAGAACATCGATATTTGTGCAGTAACTGAGACCTGGTTCAAGGCTCCAGAGATCACCCCAGTAATACCAGGCTACACCTCTTACCACACTTTTCGGCCACCAAACCAGGACCGAAACACTAAAGGTGGAGGAGTATCCATATTCAACAAGGATATTCACATCACCATGCTAGTTGCCGAACACAATGCGTCTGAAATTCTCCAGGTGCAATTAACACTAGGTAAGACTGCAATCCAAATTTTAGCTTGCTGCAGATCCCCCACCATGCAAGATTCTCACTATACTGGGTGATTTCAACTACCATGCCATTAACTGGGAAAACTACTCATGTACCAACACCTTTGCCTAACGGTTCTTGGAATTCATAAATTCCAACGCATTGGATCAACTAATCCATAGTCCCACCAGAGTCTCCAATATCCTAGACCTGGTCATTACCAACATGGGAAATCAATGCTCCACACCTATGGTCACCCTCTCATTGGTCAGGTCTGACCATAAGCTATTCACCCTTAACATCCACACCCCACCCTCACAATAAGGAAACCTCCATAAAAAAACTTCTCCAAAGCCAACTTCATGCTACTCAAGTCAGAAGTGACAAACTTTATGACAAACATGCAGATGGGAACTAAATGTTTGGCTGCTGAATCCTACACTATGGCACTGTACAAGCACATCCACAAATGCATTAATCATGCCAAAGCCAAATAGAACCAAGATGCTCTCCTCCAAAGAAAGGAAGCCAATCTGGTGGTCTCCTGCCATAAACAAACTTTACAACAAAAGGAAGAAACTGTTGCAGAAAAGAGGAAAATCCCAGGATGCAAAAAACTCCCTCACCAGCCTCAGTAAGAAGCAAAGATCCCTCATAAAATCCTGCAAAGCTAGTTATGAAAATAAAATTGCCAAAGATTCCAAAGAAAACCCCAAGGCATTCTATAACTATGTCAAGAATCTAAATGGCAATGCTCAGATCTGCTCTGCGCTACAACAGAATGGCATTAAATATACTGATCCCAAGTATATTGCCAATATCCTGGCAGATCAATTCAGTGCCAACTTCACCCCTCTTTCACCCCCAAAACGGCCCATCTCAATATCAGAGGTTTGCCACATTCTGGTAATAATGGCCACACAGGTATAAAACATGCTCTCCAAAGCTAAGAATACAGCATTCATGGGACCAGATGACATCCCGGGTATTACATGAACTACAAAATGAACTGGCACCTCACCTAAGTGTCATGTTTAATCATAGCCTCACCTCAGTCTTCATGCCCACTGAGTGGTGCACAGCTACAGTTGTCCCACTCCACAAGCAGGGATCCACCTTGGATCCTGGGAACTACCGCCCCATCAGTCTGACGAGCATGATCTGCAAGGCCATGGAACGTATTATCATGGAATGTATAAACAAAGACATTGGCAACCTTCAAACACGGGACCCCACCCAGTTTCGGTTTGCAAAGGGCTGATCTTTTCTCCTGAACCTGATTGACTTCTTCAAATCAGTTTCCAGAGCCGTGGATGAGGGTAAGGCAGTCCACACAGCCTATCTGGACTTTGCCAAGGCCTTTGATACCATCCCCCACTCTGGAATCATAGATAGACATGCTAAGCTAGGCATTAACCCCTACGTCACTCAATGGGTTGCCAACTGGCTTACTGACAGAACCCACACAAGTAGCCGACTCCAAATCCAGCTCCAGACATGTGACAAGTGGAGTACCTCAGGGTTCAGTCCTGGGATCGCTCCTGTTTGGCATCTACTTCTCTGAAGTACAGGCCAACACTAAGGGACTCTGGCTAACAAAGTTCACAGATGACTGCAAACTGGGAGCCATCTGAATCCCCAAATGATGTGGATACTCTACAAAAGGGCCTTACAGAAACAGATGCTTGGTGCCAGAGCCATGGGCTCAAGCTCAATGCCAAGAAATGTATAGTTATCCCCTTTGGAAAAAAACATGTACCCATGAATTACCACATAGGTGGCAGTACACTAAACACTGAAAATGTGATAAGAGACTTAGGGACACAGGTGGACAGTGGTCTCAACTTCGATAACCACATCCCACAACAGTCAGGAAATCCTTTTATGTGGCACACCTCATCACTAAGGGCTTTTCATCCAGAAAAAAGGAGGTCATTGTCCCACTGTACTCATCCCTCATTAGACCCATCATAGAATACAACTCCCCGTTTGGTATGTACCTCTCAAGACATCTGCAACAACTGGAAGGGCCAAAGAAATACCTCACTAAAAGAATCACAGGCCTAAAGCAGATGCCCTATGCTGACCGTCTTAAAAAACTCCAGCTATACTCTGTCGCATATTGTCTACTCAGAGGCGATCTCTGCTTAACTTACAAGGCCATGTCAAACCCAGAGCTATTGGACATGCTACACTTAAAGAAATCCCAATCCCTCAAAGCCACATGCTCCAGGGATTGAAACCTTGTCATCACAATAAACAAAACATGCTGGAGGGATAGGTTCCTGACCCAAAGACTCCCCAGACTCTGGAATAGACTGCCCATACATGTCAAGCAGCGTGCCTCTTTGGCCCTCTTCAAAAGGAACCTTGATGATTGAATGGGAGATAGGAAATTCACCCTGGGGATCACGTCAGTCGTCCTGCTAGACAGGGGTCCAGGGAAGTAAATATTGTGGGAAGAAATAGCCAGGCAATTGTTATGTCTAGGCTTGTATAGGTCCTAGGGCCGATAGCCTAGTACCAACCTAGGAACCTATGAACCTATGAACCAGGAACTTAAAGCAACAGTACAGTTTTAAAAGTGCAAAAATGGAGTAAAAAATATCAGTAATGACACAGTAAATGCATAAATCACGGTATACAAAGTGCAAATATGCTTAAAAAATATTTTTGATTTTTTTCAACAATGGATGGTTTTGGAGATCAGCAGAATCTCTGATTCACTCTGGTGCAGTTACCGAACAAAGAACAGCTTTGATTAGATGAGTGAGAGCCTGTGCAAATGCAAGGCTTAAATATAAGCAAGAATAAACATGTGTAATGCTATCTACCATTCAGGAAAGCACACACTAAACCTTCTTCCAGCAGTCCCCAACTTGGATGGGTTTAGATCAGCACACTTCTGCCACAAGAGTGAAGAAAAAAACCATAAACTCTTAATGTAAGATGGCTAGTTTTGTAGCCAAGTGTGAGCAACTACACAATCTATAGTCTTCAGCCCTAAATCTAGTAGATACAGTGTAACCAGGATCTTAAAGCAGCAGTCCAGTTTTAAAAGTGCAGAAATGCAGCAAAAATATCAACATTGACACAGTAAATAAATAAATCACAGTAAACAAAGTGTAAATATGCTTAAAAATACTTATTTTTGTTTTTTCGGCAATGGATGGATTTAGAGATCAGCAGAATTTCTCAGAAACTCTAGCACATTCACCAAATGGATGAAAAACATACTGGAGGCATAATCTAAACTGTTCATAATTGCAATGTGCCATCTGGTTTCATCACATGGATATCCTTGTTGGTAATTAATTCCTAGAGGGCTTGTCTCTCCCTTTTTATTACTTTTTATGAAATTCAAGGCATATAAACCAGTTTCCTCAAAAGCCAAATGACCGATAAAAATCATTTTGAAAATGGCCAAAATCAGATATAAAGGGAGGAGGTCCACAATCATTTCCTGCGTAACTCGCATCTTTGAGGTGTTTCAGCAATATCCAGCCTTACCATTAGACCCAGACTGATGTTTCTTAAGAACGACTTTAATTCAATAATGGTGTTCTCATAACTGAACTTCATTAGTGGAATGAAAGAAAACCCTTACTGAAAAACATTCCCATCTATATTATTTATTACAAAGTCATTGTAGTTATATATATGAAATGCTTTGCCACTAGTATTGAGGCCCTAGTATTCATTTAAAAAGCTTTAGTTTCAAGCTTGCTTACATTACAGTGTCCCTGTTCTATATCATCATCTGGGTTTGCTGACACATATTTTGATGTTAAACCTGGCCTATGATATACTTTCTTATTGGCATAGTTATTAGGACCATAAGCTCATACGAGGTTACTAGGCTATCGATCCAGAGGTCATTTCAAGCCTAGCCATTTCATCCCAATGTAATGCCATAGATACTCTAGTCAGTACCCAGGGTTGTATTTAATAATGACTGCCCATGTCTAGAAGGGTTGTGGGCACTATCCCAAGTAAGAATTTATGGTGCCTCATCCACTCATCCAGGTTCCTCTTGAACAGTGTCGTAGAGCTGCTCTGTTTCACATGAATTGGTATCCTGTTCCAAAGATGCTGCAGTAGCATGTTCTATTTAAGTCACAAGCCATATTTAGGTACCTGGAACAGGCACCCCTATTCTCGTTTGATTTATGGATATGCAGCAAGTTCATTAGGTTTGGGTCGGAGATTGCTCTGTAAGCCAGGCATAAGTCTCCCCTAAGAAGCCTATATGATACTGACTATAGTGACTGAGACTTTAGTCGGTCTGTGTAAGGCATATGCTGGAGCCCCTTGATCTTCTTAGTTAGAAGTCTCTAAGGTCTCTCCAATTGCTGCAGATGCTTTGTACAGTACATGTCGAAAGGGCAATTATACTCAATTATGGGCCTGATTAATGACACGTATAAAGGGGTTATAACATCCTTCACTCTAGAGGTGATGCTTTTGCTAATCGTGTGCTATGTTAAAAGTTTTCCTTACTACAGTAGACACATGGTGATCAAAGTTAAGGTTGCAGACTACTTGTGTACCCAGATCTTTATTTAAGTTATTTTCCTTCAAGCTCTTACCATTTTAACATGTTTGGATACTTTGTCAAAGACAGACCTGTAATTATTCTTCATACTCTCAAACAGGGCACCCCCCCTTAATTTTCACATCAAGCTCTTCAGTTTCACTTGTCAACTTTTCCAATGCTATTTCAACATCTCTAATCACCAACTGCAAATATCCCATGGAAAAAATTGATGGAGTATCGGTGCATTTTGTTTTGTTTTTGATGGTTGTCAGCACTGTATGGCACTTCTACAATCAATTGTATTTTTGTCTTTTGTTTTTTGTATAATAAGACTTTTGAGGAAGTCATTAACCTTCCTAGGACAGCAGGGTATATCATGAGACAGAAAATGGTACATCTTGGTAATTCTTGTCTTGCATTGGGGAAAGGGACCCCCTATGTTGGACTAACATTTCAAACAAGTAGAATCTGAGAGTGTGAATATTTAACTGTATGTACCCGCGGTAGTGGTGCTGCGGTAGCTTTGTCGCCTCACAGCAAGACGTTGTCATGTTCGATTCTCAGCTAGAGCGTCTTCTGTGTGGAGGCATGCCTTCATTGAAGGTTGTGCATCAGGGCTGGTAACTCTGCACATAAAAATCCACTACCAAACATTAGCGGACCGGAGTTCCGCTGTGGCGACCCCTAGCCAGGATAAGCCGAAAGACACAACAACAACAACATTGGCAGAGAGAGTTATTTCATGCTGCAAAACATAAATGTTTAAATCAGACAAATTTGGCCGTTATTTGGAAAATTGTAGTTTTCTCCAAATTTTACTGAAGAAAGAAAAAATACAAATAGTTGAATTTTGTTTGCCTTTTGTCTAAGTATATCTAATTATATATATATATATATATATATATATATATATATATATATATATATACGTAGAATATGATTACAATAATTATCAGAGGGTGGGGTCTGGAGGGGTGGATGTTGTCCTTGTATAAAACGTTAATTTCAGGCAAATTATCCAGGGACAGTCTTCTGATCATAGCTCTGTGCATTCATGCCAAAATATTTGGTACTTTTATTAGATTCCCAGTACTATTAAGCAGTCAAATGACTTGCGTGAGTGTGTGTGTGTGGGTGTGAGTGTGTGTGTGTGTGTGTGTGTGTGTGTGTGTGTGTGTGTGTGTGTGTGTGTGTGTGTGTGTGGTTTTACACATTCATGCATGTGGTGTGTGCATGTGTGACTTACATTAGTACAAATGTTTTATTTTCAAAATATTTGACAAGCGACAACATTTATTATGCTTCAAATCTTAGAAAATAAATTATGTTTTGGTCTGTTGATCTGTCCTAAACTAATGTATCATAATGAATTCTTCTGTTAATGGAATTATTACTGATATATCATTGGCTTCTCTGTATAATTTTGCAAGGTGCAGTGGTTGACCACTGAATTTTATAAGGCCCAGACTTGAATAGGGTTCTGCTTCAGAAGCTTAACTACTTCAAGAAAATTGGATACAGAATATTTATGTCTGTGAGTAATATATTTTGTTTGCTTTATAACTGGCAGTAGAAATTGCTAAATATCTTTTTTAGTTCCTTCAAAGTTTGCATTTAAATGTTCAGCTCATTTATTGTATTATGGTTGTCATATTGCTGTAAAGCAAATGTCAAGAACTTGCCTACTGTAGGACCTGAGCTTAAACTGAGCTGCTGCCATTTTTAGGCAAAGTTTTAGTCATGGAAGTATAGTATAAACACTGCAACAACAAGCATCATGCCACTTATAGCAAAGTTTGTATGACTGACAGTGCATGATGTGTTTAACAACAACAGCAGAAAAAAGCAGCAACAAAAATGCATACCCCTTCTACTCCCACATCGCAAAACATACTAATTTTGAGTTTGTGCAACCATTGGAATAAGGTGAAATAAATTTATCATTACAGTTCCATGAGCTCTCTGATCTAATATGAGTGGATTATAAATAGTTAATTATTTCTGTTTCAATAACACTAGGTGCAGTCATATTAGCAAACCTTAATGTTCTGTAGCCAACATTTTGTGGCTTACAGTGAAACTGAGTAATGGTCCACTTTTAGTAGGCAACCACAGAAGCTTTCACTAGCATATCATTGGACTTAATAGGTATTAGACATTGTAAGAACCTTAACAGCTCTTAACATCAATTAATCATCAACTACAGACTTCTCCACCGTATAGTGGTGGCAATGGAGTGGATACAGTTAAATGTGCTAAATTTATCTACCTGATTCACCAAGAAAAAGTGAGAGTCATCTTTTTTTTTTAACATGAGGATGTCTATTCTCTTATTTTTTTCTTCCCGCATGGTTTTCTGTCATCTGAATGAAAAAGCAAACCACTTTATTATCTGAGTCTGTATACAGAATGACAGGAATATTCCAGAGAGTAGCTTAAATATATCCAGTATCAAACAAGTGCTAACATCTCCAAAAATCCATGTAATATCAGCCTTCAGATCCTGTAACAAGTTTTGCATTTTAGCATAATTTTCTGAAGATTACCTGATTAGTTTATAACCAAATGGAAATTTACATCAAAGCCACTACATATGAAAAATCATCAACATCCTGAAAAAAATGAGAAATAACTCAGGGAGTTTTTGATAAGACCTTATATAGCAATTCCAACAAAACATCCTGTAGGAGTAATTACTTTTGTTATATCCAATTTTCTACATCTTCCTCATGATTGTCATCTTTTTAAATGTGACAATTCTAATATCTTAATATACTGTCTATCAAGATTAAGATCTTTCTCTTGGTTGTATGATTAGAGCGCCATTGTCTGGTCTACTTTAAGAACTGATCAAACAGATGGCATGAATACACACCATTTTAGTATTATGTATGCCCTCATAGGTTCATAGGTGTTTACTAGGCTAATGCAAACAAAGACCTTTTTAAGCCAAGTTATGTATCCCAAATCATTGACAAGTTCTCTTAGCCTTGGTAAATGTAAACAGGGGCCTGCTAAATGAACCATTTACAGGCTGGGTGTGTTTATTAGAGACATAGATTCCAAACCAGGGATGATTTCCTGTTCCCCATCCAATTATCCAAGTTACACTTGGATTAGGTTAGGGAGGAACTCTACTTCACATTCATTGAGAGCTTATTCCAGAGAAAGAGTAGTCTCTGGGATACATACCTGTATCTCCAGTATGTCCTATTTATATCACAGGCAAGGTTTAAGTCTTTAGAATGGGTAATTCTGATTGTTTTGCAGATATACAGGAGGTCCATCAAAGTGTGGCCTGAAAATGCCTTGTATGCCAGGCATGTATCTTCACCCAACAGTCTGCAGGAGACAGAATACAGGGATAGTGCCTTGAGGTGGTTTGCAGAGGTCATGTTACTTATGCCCTGTGTTCTTTTAGTGAGGATGTTCCAATTGTTTGATATGCTTGGTTAGTTACAAGGTACATACCCAAGGGGGCATTGTATTCAATGATAGGTCTGATGAATGTTGAATGCAGTGGAACAATGATTTCCCTAGATACCATACCTTTGTTTCTAAGTTGCACAACATAGAATCATTTCCTCACTACTGCAGACAAATGATAGTCAAAGACTACATTACTATCTATGTGTGTCCATAAGTCACTGTCTACCGAGTCATCTCTAAGGGGTCTGTTGTCAGTATGATAGTTACCAGGGGTGGATGACTTCCTAAAGGATACTATTATGCATTTCTTGGCATTTAATTTTAGTCCATGGCTCTGACATGAGTTGTTTGTCTGTGAAAGACCCTCCTGGAGAACATTTGTGTCAGTGTGAGATTCAATGACAGCTCCTAATTTGCAATAATCTGCACATTTAGTCAGCAAGAGGCCATTGCCTTGAGGGACTCTGCTTGTGTCCAGCTTCTTTGCGGAGGTGTTTCCATATTCATAAAGGATGCGCCCACCTCCAGACTGGTAGCCCAACAAAACGCGTCAGAGATACTTCAGGTGCAGCTAACATTGGGTAAGACAACGATTCAGGTCATAGCCTGCTATAGGTTCCCAACAACGTCCCAAGGCCCCATACTCCATGTTCCTAACCAAATTGGAGAATACTAGGGTCTAACCTAACACTCGCATACTGGGCGACTTCAACTACCCCTACATTAACTGGGAAAACTACTCATGTGAAAATTACACTCCAACCAACTCCAAAATGCAAAAAACACATCCAAACTGGAAACAAGGCTGAAATAAAAAATGAAAAACACATCAAGGTAGAATAAAAACTCTTTACTGGTGTTTCCCAGTACCTCGGCTCAACAGCCCTTCAAGGAAGTCATTTTTACACCAAAAAAACGCAACATATTTAAATGTACATCAGGTAGGCTTAATAAGACTCATTCAATTATGAAAGTGCTAAACAGTAAATGGAAACACATTTACCCTTCACTATCTTGTCCATTTAAATCATAATACATCAATAATATTTGTATATATTAATGAATGAACCATGATGTATAATAAAACATGCACAAATGCACATCTTTTAAACACCTTCTGAATATCCTTTTACATCTTGTTGACCTCTTTCTGCCATCTTTTTGACGGTTATTGGAATTCTCTTTAACAAATAACTGTTTCAGATTTAACAAGCAGCATTTTTTACAGAAAGAGAGCACTGCGATAGGGGCATCATATGCCCCATCCTATGCTATTATTTTTATGAATCATTTTGAAAATCTGTCTGGATAGAGGAAATTCCAGAAGATCAAGAGATTCTACCAAGTGACCTAATGTCTTCTGCCTCTCCTTCACTTTTTTTACCATGACATTTTTTCCACATCTTCAAACTTCTCATAACATCTGATGTTGAGGTGTGATAAAAGCCTACACATCTTGCAGTGGCAATGCTTGCAATGATATTGGCACTACGAAATGGTTATGTTGGTCACCCTTCTAATTTAGTGTGCTGTAATTGAACAGCAGCCTTAATTTCTGAAGTGTCTTGATCCGCATTAGAAAATAGTGACTGATGTATCTATTTTGTTAGTTTTCTACAGTGTGGTGTGCTGTATGTGACTTGTCAGATGTGGTATTTCCACAATAACTGCAATGTAATATAGTGTTATGGTATCAAATGCAGGGAGACATTAACAGCTTTATCAAAGCTGTCCAATTACGACTATCATTTAATACACTATTTCTGATGAAATCCTGATGAAAAAGGGCTAAAATTCACTTTTTAGAAAATTCCAGTCGCAGAAAGCAAAGTAATCATGCTGCCATCTGTTACATTGATAGTTTTACTTCTGTGAGAAAAAAATAGAAATAATGTAAAATCTTCCTGGGCAATAGATCATCTGAGACTTTGTGACATACCATGAATGTTGCCCAATAGAACTGTGGACACATGAAAAAATCAATTACAGTTACAAGACAGCAGATGATAGTTTCCTACCTACCATCTACATCATTAGTGGCACCAACATTTAAGCTGAGTAATGAAGAGGATAGAAATTTATGGTAACAGAGAGAAGCAGAATGGCCTTTGAGAGGTTATGGAATCATGATGAACAAAATAATGAAAAAATTCAGACAAATAACATTACTCTCATCTTACACATAGCCATAACATTCTGTAAGAGGATGCATGCATATAAATAAGAAACTTTCTCAGGTCCATAAATTCATAGGTTCCAAAATACAGGTATTATGAAATCAGTCTGTAGACCATTATAAGCCTAACCAATAACCTAAATTCAAAAGTTCCCAACACTATCAAGGAGGTCGATGCCAGGTAGTCTAGGACAGAAAGTGACACCCCCCATCAAATTATTAAACTTACCTTGAAATGGGAAGGGTGCTACCCTTCTTGACATGTAGTAGAAGTTAATCCCAGAGGTAGGCAATACTTTGCCATGGGAATCTATCATGCTAAATTCTCTTGTTTATCTGTTGATGAAAGTTTAGTTCTTTAACCGAGTATTTGATGAGCCATTTGCGTATTACTGATTTATGAACTGCACTTCATTGGGGGGATCCCTGTATTGTACTACTCTGGCTTTTGTACTGCACTCTCCCCTGTTATATTGTAAGCATGGGTAGGGCAGCCATAAGTTCTCCAGGTAGGGATACAGAGTTAACCCCTTCACACTCAGACCAAAATGTTGAATCCATATTATACTGCTCCACCCTCAGATAAGGCAAAGGGAACACCTCACACAAATCTAGAAGCAGTAACTTCTGTACACTGCTCACACATGGAAGTAAATACATATCTTAAGTAATGATAGTATATAGGAGCAATATTAGACAAGTGATCAAGGGAACCATGCGAGGCTTAACCATATATAACTTTAAGTGCACTCACATAAAAATTCTTGTCACCCTTTACATGTGCTCAGTATTACACACTTCTCAAGTCAAGCAACACCATACATGACTACCCTAATGTAAATTTATATCTAACCATGCATTCAAGATCAGCCTTAAAGACAGACAGAGCAGAACGCATTAGTCAGTGATCTTAGGTCAGAAGACAATAAAGACTTTTTGAGAATCCTCAGGGCTACACTAAGAGGAAAGGGTCTCAGTTACTTCACCCCTCAGAAGTAGAATAACCTTTCTATTCATCTTAGGTATAACGTTGCCCATTTTAAGAAGCTAATTATGCACTTAACATTTTTCTTCCGGAGACTGTTATGTACCTATTTTAAAACATGACATAGTTCTCAGGTCTGTAGGACTACATATAATAACTATGCATTAGCAGAAGTATGACATTTTGTGACTTCCTAAAACTTAAAATCATAGAAGTGAAATACAAATATTACCTCTCATACTTGAATGATATACAGTCAATTTGAGTTTTCAGAAACTTGGAGAAAAACTAGAAAGCATAGAAAATATAACACTCAGTTTCTTGCTTTTCTCCAAATCTAATTACCATGACATGATGTTGCTGGTCATTCATGGATGATGATTTGAGTGGGCATCATCTCTCCCAGTGAAAATCACGAGTATGTAATGAAGGTCAATAAACAGTATGCCTCAGTTTGTAGAAAAGATTTAACACCCACAATTATAGTTTACTTCAAACATTTTCCTTTATTTATCCTTTGTTGACTGGGTTAATCTCACTAGGCTAGTAACCTTTTTCAGGGGACACCCAAGGTGGTATTTATAGTACTAGAGGAAATTTGAGCAGAGAATTGTGGAATGTCCTCTGCTCTTTTTGTTGGTGAGTGGGACCGTTCTTGCTGTGATGCTTCCTGTTTCTGTTTTGGGCATGTAGGCAGCTCAGATAACCAGGGGAATTGCAGTCATGGCATTGGAATTCTGCATTGCTGAAGGAAAATAAGAGTGCAGATTTGTTAGTGGATGTCAGAAACCTCCTGGCGAGGAACGTTAGACAAAGTGATGGGTAAATGAAGTCAGTCAAGACTTCACTTCAGATTGTAAAGGATAAGGAGTCAGAGAAAGTTATGCAGGAGGCAGTCAAGCCTTCTTATGGTGAGAATTTTTATTTTTTATTTTACATTTGTTGACCGGGCTAGTCCAACTGGATATATGTCCGTTTTCAGTAGAGGCCCGGGGAGAAAAGCTCCATCAGTTGTACACTTTTACAAAAAGGCATAAATGGTTACATAAGAAAGATAGGAAATAAAAAACAATGATATAATCAGATAAAAAATACATTGGCATAAAAGTTCACATGACATATAGCATAGAAGAGGCTGAATTCTAGGCAGGAGAAGGCAATCGGTCCTCCACAGGATTTAGAGTGCAGGTTCCAGCAAAAACTGTTTAAGGGGGATGCTATGGCTGGAAATTAAATAATTGCTTCAACCCTCTAATTGGGAGGGCTGCAGCATGATATTTTGCATGACTTATTGGTGACCTGACCAGTGAGCCTGAATGTGACAAGGACATTTCTTGGAGGAATATAAAGGATAAAATACAAAAAAAGAAGATTCAGAACTATTAACTAAAGATGATGTGGGAAAAAAATCATATGTGAACATGGTAAGGCATAAAGGAAGAAAAGGAGGAGGCATAATGGAGTCTGAAGTGAAGCAGAGGCAGAATTATACTGTAAGGATTTTTGGTAAAGAAGACATGGGACTGGAAATATTTATGGGACACTAAAATTTCTCCATTAGGAACTAAATCTACTGAGATAAGAGTCTTTTTTCATATAAGTAAAGAGGCATTTTGTGCCACTAATTTTGAAAATGGACATGCAATGGAAAAATTTGGAGGAATATGAAAAAAAAAGACTGTGCTCCTTGGAATTTAGAGAAATGAAGAAAAAACATAAATATACAGTTTAGGACTGAAGATGAAAAAGAGACTTTAAAAAGACGTTTGATTAATGTTTATAAAGAAATAACAGACTTTTCAAAGATTTAGGTTAACAGAGGTTTATGGACTGGGGATGGGATTGTAATGTACTAAAATGGAAAGTGATACAATTATGCATATTCCTAGTATTGTAAATGTTGAAAGGCAAAAAGAGGTTGTGAAATATTGGTGCCAACTGAAGACTTGTTTTTTTCTGTGATTGTGAGTTGTGTTAAAAGAAAACTTACATATGTGGTGAAATAGGATGTGATGCAAAAAAAATGTGAATTATAATGCTATAAATGTGACAAGAGTGGGCATATGTGGATGGACTATAGAGAGGGGAAGGATGAGTTAGAAAAAGTACATATGTTAGAGCAAGAGGAACAGGAACATGCATAAGAAGTAACTGAAATAATAAATCAAGAAGAGCAGAGACAGAAGCAAGGAGAAGTTAAGGTTATGAATAAAGGTAGGAATAAGAGAATGGATATAACTGAAATATGAAAAAAGAGGAGTTAAACATAGAAGAAATGTCCAAAATTAGTGATGAAAAAGATGTTAGTTGGAAAATTGTTAAAAGAAAATTGAACTCTATTGGCAAAAGAGTATGAGACAGACAGAAAAAGAAAATTTATATGGCTAAATATGAAAGAAAAAAAAAGAAAGGAAAAGCGTGAAGGTTTACTATATTTACCCTATAGTACATTTTGGAAAAGGAAAATAGATAATGGTAGAATATTAGCTACAATTGTAAATAGTTTAAAAAGTGTAGCTAGTATAGAATGGTACAAAAAGGTGGATATGGATATAATAATATTGGAAAACATAAAAATATTAACAAAAGAAGATAGGCTGCAAATAGAAATTATATGGGAAAATGATATAGTTTGGAATTTAGGTCAATATTCTTGTTCAGGAATACAGATTCTAGCAAAGAAGACAATTAAAATTCTGGATATAACATCAGTAAAAATGCAAAGTGTAGCCATTATAGATATAAGATAGAAAGAGAATGTATATAGATTAATTACAGTATATGCTAATGTTATAAACAAAGAAAGGGAAAACATAATCAAATTCTAAATTATGCAGGTGTAAATAAGGAAATTATCATAGCAAAGGTATTTAATTGTGGTTAAAGGAAAAGAAAAAAGAAAAAAATGTATATAAATTATCAAATGTGGTAAAGGGAGCCTTCGGAATATCACTGATTGGGCATTGAGTAGGAGACTTCTCAGAACAGAGATTATTTTTTGATATCTGAAGGATTACAGATTATGAAAGAAGCTATACTAGAATGGTTTTACAGATTACAAAGCCATTTGGATAAAGATAAAAGACAAATAATGTATTATTAAAATAAGTAAAGGTTTGAAAAGATTAAATGAGAAAGAATGGGAAGGAAATGGGAAAGAATGCATTAAGAACATACTTCTCAACTGTCCAGATTTTTGCAGAATGTCCAGATTTTTCCTTTATATTTTTGGTCTCTTCCTCATAAAATTTGTGACTTTCTGGAAAATGATTGAGAACTGAAGTTGCTAAATAATTACTGTCGTTTGAGTTTCAGATGTTATAGCCTTCAGAAAATGCATACTAAAGCAAATCGCGCTGTTCTAGCAACTGTCTACATTTATAACAGCAAGTTTAAAAATTGTTCCTATTTATTGTCCTTTGTTCCCCCATTGTACTTGTCTTTGACCAGATTTTTCACAATAAGAAGTTGAGAGATATGGGTACAAATTATGGGAATAATATATCAATATGAGAAAATTCTACAAAGATTGGGCAGAATGGTTGGTTTCTTTTAAGAATAAATATAAAAAATGTTATATAACTTGTCAAAGGAATAAGAGGAAAGAAGTAAAGAAAATGTATAGTATGACAAGTGAAGATGCATTTGACAATCTAGAAAAAATAAATTGTAAGTATTTTATTAATAAAAAAACATTTATAAGATAAACAAGGAAAAACACCAAAAACTTTTTTATTTGAACAGAGATACCTTCTTCATGGAAAAAAAGAAGAGGCTGTTCTGTATCTTAGCAAAATAATGAAAGAAAACAGTATAATTAGGGATTTAAAAGGTGAAAAGGTTTTGATGCAGAGAGATCAAAAAGTATAATGAAAATAGTAATAGATTATGTTCAAGAAATGTTTGGAGATAAGATAGAACAAGACATGATATGGAAAGTGAAATCATTATCATATTAAGATAATATGAATTTTGAAAAGAGAACAGCACAAGAAGAGTTGGACAGAATGTTAGGAAAAGTAAATCTAGAAACAATAGCAGGACTGGATGGGATGAAGTACAAGATGTATAAGAATTTGGCAATAGTACAATAGAATTGCTTTACAGAAGTGTTCAATGAGGGGCAGGATGAGGGTTTTACTTATAAAGTTGGGTATTTAAATTATTTGGAAAAAAGATGATAGAAATAATATGTGGAATAGGAGGCCTATAGTATTGAATAATACATATTGCAAAATTTTCATGAAGATCATGCAAAAAAGAATGGAAGTTAAAACATTTACGTACCTTACAAAATACTTTATACAGTGTTGAAAGTAGAGGATGCCAAGAAATATTAATAGTGGTTAGAGAATTTGTGGACAGCAGATTAAATGAGAAAGTGCTAATTATAATAGGTGATTTATGCAAAACTTTTGATTCCATACAGTATATAATTCTATAGGATATATTTAGTTCTTATAATATGTATGAGGAAAATAAAGAACGTGTGCATTACTTCTTACAAATACAATAAAGTAAAAGTATATTAATGGGTGGTTTAGTGAAGAAATTAACATAAAGAGATGAATTAGACAAGGGAGCCCTTTGTGTGGCATAATATTTGCATTAGTAGTGATCAGAATGTAAATTATGTAAGATATGTAACTTGAGAAAGAACTGAGATTCCTATCATGTTGATGATGCTATATTAGTATCTAGACAGACAACTGGGATGGATGAGGTAATATTACAATTAAATAATTGTTTACAAATAATGGGTATGAGTTTGAGCAAAGAGAAAAGTAAAGATTTTGGCTATGAGAGTAATATACGAGAAATCAAATGTAATATGCAAGAAGTAGAAATATTACAGATTAGATTTGATAGGCAGGAGATTTTATGTTTGCAATGGAAAAATGTTATAAGAAAGATCAAATATACATGAGATTTTTGCAAGACACTTAGACTGCCATTTAAGAAAAAAGTTTATTTGTTGAATTCAGTGGTTCTAGGAAAATTTGCTTATTTAGCTGGAGTATTTAATATGCTGGCAATATATAAGAAAGAAATCATGAATTCTATGTTTTATTTTATATGGGGATTTGGATTAAACATTGTAAAGAGTGGAATTTTGTATGTAGGAAAATAAGAAGGAAGTCTGGGGTTAATTAACCTTTTGTATATGCAGCATCTTTATATATATATATATATATATATATATATATATATATATATATATATATATATATATATAGTTCTCAAGTAAATAAGAGATAATAAAGATAACTTAGTAACTAAATTATTAAAATGTACTAAATACTATAAAGAATGGCATATGATGAAAATGTACAAAAGAGAAAAAGATTGGAAAAATGAGGAGGTAAGGGTTTACCAAGAAAAAAATTCTAATGTGGAAAATAAATATGGAAGATTTGGAAAAGGACAGAAAAAATATGGTATAACATGTAATGGAGAAATGTTTCAATATATATCCATGGAAAAAAGAAAATAAAATTAAAGCCATAAAAGATAGAAATAAAGAATGTAAAAATATTCTTGACTGTCAAGATTTTTGTGGAAACATAGTATAAGCAAATTGACAGTGAAAGCTAATATGCCTTTTGAAAAAAGAAACTGAACAGTATGCAATAATTGTGGGGAAATAAAATTGTAGAACAAGTTTTTGAAATGTAAAAGAACTGTAAATTTATTGAAAAAAATTAGGAGAAGCAAATTATTTAGATGATATAAAGGGAGCAGATGAAATAATCATGGATATGATTGAATACGGCTTTTATAAAGATAAAAACAAAGAATATGTTGACAAAATGGATAAAAATCTATAATATTATTTTGATCATTTGGAATGAAAGGGTTAAAGAAATAGGTGTGAATTCAATAAAGCTTACATGGTATTTTTTACATGTGCAAATTGTGGCATGATGCGAACATAGGCATGGTGAGTTTTAGATTCAGTAAATTCTGTGTTGTGACACATAATCATGTGCTCTCACGTGCAATTATAGAAACTTTTGTGGAATGCAAATTTCAGCATAAGTAGCTGAAAGTTATGCAAATGGAGATAAACAACATGGTGGAGCAATCCAAACTGAAATACAACCATGTAGACTCCGTGTTCATGTTGGTAGTGTATGCAGAAATATTCCATGTACAGGAGTCTGCATGAATCAAGGGTGTGTAAAACTCCAGATATATGGACAGAATGGCCATGGAAAGGTACCAGCACACATATAATAGCCGATGTATACACTGTGGATTCCAAAATGATCAGGGGTGTGTGTGTCAAAATATTATCAAACTTTTTAACCACATGTTTGCACAGTGCAGCACTTGCCACATCAGGCTGTAAATAGTAATAATGAAAACATCATTGAAAAGAGAACTATCATGTAGTGTCACAATGGGTACAGTAATACTCTGCCCTGTTTCTGTAAAGTAGTGTTCCCATACTGTTGCCCAACTTCTATGACAACTGACCGTGTAATTACCAAGCATTTGACACAGATATTTTGCAAATGACTGCTAAAACCAGTGGATTTGTTTTATCATAAAAAGCAGGAAATGTGTAGGGCTGTTCATGTTGTGTAAGCCCCTACAAAGTGTTTATGTTTCTTGTGGATGTCGATGATTTATGGGGGATGTCAGGTAACTTGTTTTTTTGAGTATATTACACATGTCTGTACAGTGCGTCATTTCACTCAAATGTTCATGGTGATGCATACTTTGTTTGGGTAAGCAGACCATCCACGTATCTGACATAAGCTGAGCGATACATCCAAAAACAGAAACCTGATGCACTCAATCAGTGTTGTTGAGCACTTCTGGACATCGGCAAAAATGGTAAGTGGGGCTGTCCAGTTCTGGAATTATGCATGACTACTCCTGCTATTTATTTATTTATTTATTTATTTGCAGTTGGTTTACCAGGATAGTCCATTGGGCCTAAAAGAACCCGTTTTCAATGGAGTCCTGGGGAGAAAAGCTCCAAAAAACAGACACACAAAATGGGTACAAACAATTTAAAAAGCCCTTAAAGCAAACCAGAGGGCAGGAATAAGCAATAGATAGCTTAGATACTTATACAAATGTAAAATAGGATACAGTCATTGATTTTGCATTTGAGGTAACATTCATATAATACAGTGTAATAGAAATAGGTAAAATAGATGTGAGTTGTGTATGACTTTAGAGAGGTAGAGTTGTTTTGTTATAAATGAATGTAGTTATGAAGGGAATGATAAGATAAATAGGCTTTGTTGAATAGCTTAAGAATGGATGAAGGATTAAGAGTTCCATATTTTTATGATGGATGAGAACAGGAACATTCCCATTGCAACTTTAGATGTGTGTGTGGAGATTTTTTGAATGAATAAAGATTAGAGGTGGTACGAATGGATGGTGGGAGTGAGTTCCAAAGACGGGCTAGGTTAGAGGATAGAAGGTATTTGCCTGGGGGACGTGTTGGTTTATGTACTTCTAGTAGGTTTTGGTTGTTAGACCTTAAGACTCTGTCTGGTAGATGTAACTTAAAAGCAGAAGACAGGGAGGGACAGAGAGAGGGGTTATTTATGAGCTTATGGGCTAGGGTGAGCTGAATGTAGTTGAGCTGCACCATGTGTTAGGTATTGGACTGGAATGCTGGCTGTCATGGGGTCAAGTACAGGGAATGGCAACTTTTCTCATACTGTTCTCACATTGCAGCTTATACAAATTAAGTGTAAGCAGTATTAATTACCTTTTTCCTGTATGTTTTCATAACAACAGGGATGAAAATAAATTACATGCCTTACCTTAGTTATGCACAGATGCACTCTGATTAGTTCTGGTGTGCATAGCCCACTACTGTGCACTGAAGCAGGAGATGTAAATCATGTTTATAATTAGCCAGTCCCACATGGTGGACTTACCCAAGAAAATGTATAAATTATGCATACAACCTGCATTCTGGAGCAGAGAATTGGAAATTTTAACTGAGATAATGCTAGGGTCTGCTGCAGCTATTCTACATCTGAATGTACTAGATACTGAAGTAAATTTTGCTGGTGCTGCTGACAATAGGCCTATGCTATGCTCCCACATGCCAGTAAGCACATATCATTTCCTCTTACCCCTGAGGAGAGGGTCAGCAATATGCAACAGTTCTGCCATGTAGCACACTATCCTGAAGTACTGGGTGCTATAGACTGCACTCATGTACACATCAAGACATGACCTGGTGAGCAAGATAGAATCTACATTAACCACAAGGGATACCACTCCATCAACTGCCAAGTCATGTACAATGTCCAGGGGATTATCTGGAATGTGTGTGCTGGCAACCATGGCAGTTATCATGACTTGCATATCTGGCACATATCACAGCAGTAGCAGATGTTTGCTAGGGGGAACATCCCACAGGGTCATTTACTGGTGGATACTGGCTACATCCCAGAACCGTGGATGATGACACCCATCAGAAATGCACACACACCCACAGAAGAATGCCATAATGAGGCACATACACAAACTAGGAACATCATAGAGCATGTGTTTGGGCTTCTGAAGTCATGATTCTGGTGCCTAGCTATATCTGGGGGAGCCGTGCAGCATACTTCATGAACAAGTACATAGATATTTACAGTATGTGCTATGGTCCACAATCTGATCCTGCAGAAACAGCTGCAGCAGAATCTGCAAGGGAAGGGACACACATTCCTCCACCAATTCCTAGGTCACCACAGCCACAATCAAAGGAGGACTCTGAGGAGGAACTCCCAGCTGCTGTCCCAGTGAGTAGACGTAGGTGTGCTCAGTATACCCTTGCTTTGGCTAAGACACAGCACATAGCACATTTACTGACCACTTAGGGACCTAGGGACTAATACTTTTCTCCTACTTACATACATACATTAAAGGATGTCAGGCAACTGTACCTATCTATGTATTGGCTATGTACTGCTTGCATCAGACAGTCAGCCCTAAACTACAGTTGTGTCAATTGTTGCATTTGCAAAGTAGGTGCTTAACGTACACTGTAGCCTTATTTTGATATATCCTTTTTTATCTATGAACATGGTACAGTATGCCAGTAAATAGTGGTGTATTTGTACAGAAAATTAAGTAACATATGACAAGTGACACTATTTTACTAGTATGTGTCTATTCATAAGTAGTAGGCCTCATGCATGAAACCTTTATACAGTCCAACTCCAGCAGATTAATGGTACATCATTCAGGAGAGAAGTTAGAGAGTGAGCCTACACATTGTAGTTTCTTACTTCAGACTTGTCTGTATCATAACAGTAGATGTGTTTTCTCCACCCCCCAAACAGGGATGTCCTCTTGTAAATGGCATAACAATAACTCTATACTGCCCAAAAACCCATGGTAAATGGTGTTTGTCACAATTATTCTCCTCCACATTTCCAGGAGGACTGTAGATTTCATCATACATTGTATGTACTAGGTAAATCATGTATAGCAGTGTACATTGTTATTCGTGTGGTTGTTTGATGAATGACCACTATTCTGGTAGGCAGCCATCTTGTCTGATGAAGGCGCAATACTGTTGAGGGTTCGAATCTTGATATAGGTAAAGGTTTTGGATGTGTACTAGCAATAGGCTGTGTTTTACAAAGTGTCAATCTTGTCTTCCATATTGTTATCAATTTTGTATTGCCTCAATTCCATGTTTGGTTGAAGTGCTGCATGTCTAAAACCTTTTTGATAAGGTTTAGGTTGCTTGTGCATAGTGCAGCATTGCAGAAATAGTGAAAGAGGAAACAGGATTTGTCACACTGCCATACATAGAAACCGGATACATTCAATTATTGCCGTTAGTAATTGTGAGAGCCCAGCCTGGAGTAGAGATAGGAGTGAGCTGCAGTAACAGGTATATATTGCATGATAGTAAGTCTCAGATGTGACCAATGTGCCTCATGTTTGTACACTGCTCACCTATGTGCAAACAGTGGAAAAAAGGAAATGCGCATGCATGTACACTTTGTTAACCATAGAGTAAATCTGATGCTTCTCACGGTATAGCACTCTCTCTCTGTCTCTCTCTCACTGCATGGCACTCATCTGAACAGACTTTCACACAATGTCCAGATTTTTGTGTCATTTTTTATCCTTTTATTCATAAAATTTAGGTTTTCTGACCAATCACTTCCAAATCTTTGAGTACTGAAGTCAGAAAATAATGACAGATGTTTGGGATTCAGACTGCATACCCTTCAGAAAATTCATTCTACTGCAAAACCTGTTATTATATCAACTTTCTAGATTTGTAAGAGCAATAATTAAATAAAACTTGTTGCAATGTTTGGCCCTTTATCCCCCCATTATTTATAGCTTTATCCAGTTGTCATGCTCTAAGAGATAGAGAGCTATGTCTCACTCTTTCTATATCTCTCCCTCTCACTCTCTCTCTATCTCTTTCTCTCTGTCTCTCTTCCTGTCTCGATACATATGTGTGTGTGTGTGTGTGTGTGTGTGTGTGTGTGTGTGTGTGTGTGTGTGTGTGTGAGAGTGTGAGTGTGTGTGTTTGTCCATAGTGCCCTACATACCTATAAAACTCTTACAGTAGGAAATAAGGACAAAGCAAAAAGTAATGGGTGACAAAGGCCCAAACATAGGAACAAATTTCAAATACTGCACTTACGAACTTAGAAAGGTGACAAATTAACAGACACTGGATTTCCATGAATTGTGTGAAGGATATGACGTGTGAAATTCACAGGTCTGCCATTATTTACTGACCTCATTTCTCAATGATTTTTCCATAGACTTTTCAGGAAGCCACATTATCAACCATCTGGACATTATTTTAATATCTGGAGAGTAGAGAAGTATGGGGGCCATATAATTCCCAGACACCATGTCTCCAAAAAATACATGTGGAACCACTGCACATTGAGGCCACATTTTAAGTGTATGTACATATATTGACAAGGAATCATGTCTTCCCACAAGCAGTAACACCAACAATCCCAACAACCCTGGGTGACCCTGAGTTTCCCACACATACATCACAACCTGTACAAGTTGTAATATATGAAGTTGTATTCTCCCACATGCAGAGGGCCAATTGTTGGTGCTCCAAGGATTGCTTATACAGATGCAAACAGACAACTAGGCTCAGTAAATTTATTGCTGTCACATAACTTCTTCTTTCGGCTTTTCCCAGTTAGGGGTCGCCACAGCAGATCACCTGTCCGCTCATGATTGGCAGTGGAGTTTTACGGTGTCGACTTGCCTGCCCGGCACCCAACCTTCCACAGAAGGCGCACACACTCACACCTAGGGCCAAATTAGAGTGTCCAATCCATCTACAACATATCTTTGGGATGTGGGAGGAAACTGGATCACCCGGAGGAAACCCACATGACCACAGGGAGGACATGCAGACTCCACACAGAAGGCACCCCAGCCAAGGATCAAACCAGGGAAGCTCTTGCTGTGAGGTGACAACGCTGACCACTGCACCACCATGCCCACCGTATTGCTGTCACATAACTAGGCTACTAAAAAGTATTCATCTGTTAGTCTACTAGCCTCAGACGGCACTATTAGCCAATGTGACTATGCAGCTCTCACAAGCTTTTCAGCAAGAAAAGAACACTGTCAGGGTAAGGTATCACCTCCCAAAAAAAGCACAAATCCAAAATCAGAAGAGGTTGATACTCCACAACAAACGAAGCAAACCAGATGAATGAAAAGACAAGTCCTTTATTCGAATAAGTAAGCACTTTCACGTTGCCCAGAACGCTTCATCAGACTTCAACAAACCATAACTTATATATAAGTAAAACACCAATGAAAATCACATTAGCAAGTCACATGCAAGTTACAAAAATACATCATTTCCTTTACATAAAAATAAAATATATAAATATATATATCCTAAAAATCTCATACTAATAAATGAATAGTAGAAGTAAAATGTTAAAACATACTAAAACATATATTAGATAATGAAACATATTACTACTGTTTAATGTTTCAAAGGTTTATCTAATAAAAATGGTCTCAATGAAAATTTATCATTGAGACCATGACCTTTATTCGCAGATAGCTTAATTATCCACTTTGCCTCAGCTTTTTCTGTCTTATTGCTAATATTATTAAGTCTTTCTGTCTCTGTTAACTGTCCTATTACTAAAAATCTAAAGGCATGTGTGGTGTCATTTTGTAGTACATGCTTGGCTAGGGCATTCCCTTCATTCTCTCTATGTATAGCATATAAATGCTCTCATATCCTTTCTCTTAAAGTTCTATTAGTCTTTCCTATATAGAAACAATAACATTTTATGCAGGATGCTAAATAAATCACATTTCTTGGCTTGCAATCAGCGTATTCATTGAACTCATATTTAACACCAGTGTCTGGATGTATAAAAACATTAGATTTCATTATATATATATATACACTGGTTGCAAGAGCGACATGTAAATGTACCCTTTCTCTCAGAGGAGATCTTATTTTTAGGCACTCTCTCATAACAAAGCATACGTTTCAAAGATTTAGTATTCTTATAGCTAAAAGATGGTTTCTCACCCACTAAGTCTTTTATACAATCATCTAACTGTAGAATATTCCAATGTCTCTTAATAATGTTGACAATAGAAGTATTATTATTAGTAAAGGGTATCACTAGTCACCTCTTATTATTCCTCACTATAGGTCTCTCATTTATACTGCCTTGTTTTTTAATAAAAGGACGTCCTAGATGTGTACGTTCGAAAGTATCCAATGAACGCATATCTCTATTGCAATAGCCTCTATGTCTAAAATCACTTTCTATAGTTTTTAATGCATTAGAAAAAAACAAATCATCACTAGTAATGTTAGAAAAACGTTTCACCTGATTATTTACAATGTTTTTATGTATATGGGGGGGATGCATGCTACTTCTGTGAAGAATAGCATTCTTCCTACATGCCTTCCTAAATACTTCTGTTTCTAGAGTATTGTCTTTTTTGCTCAATGTCACATCTAAAAAATCAATTGTGTTATGTGAATACATTTCAGTCAACCTAAGAAATGTGGTAGTTCCATTAATATATAGAACAAACTCTTTCAGGAGCTCTAATGTGCCTCCCCAAATTAAAAAAAGGTCATCCACAAAACGTTTATAATATTTTATAGAAGTGGAGTAAGCCAAATATTCTAAAACATACGTATTCTCCCAATATGCTAACACAAGGTTAGCATAAGAGTTTGTACAAGATGTGCCCATAGCTACTCCTTTAATTTGAAGGAAGTATTCATTATTAAAGGTAAAAACATTGTGACAAAGAACCATTTTCTAACAGCATTGTGAGTTTAATAACTTGATTGTTGCTAAGTCCTTTGTTTAACAAATATAACCTTAAGAAATCTATCCCTACATCATTGGGTATGCAGGTGAAAAGAGAAACAATGTTTAGTGTTACCATATAATCTGTAGTTTCTGGAATATTGTTCTCATTGAAAGGTGCTAGTGTTTCCAAAAACTGTTTCGTATCACGTAATATAGATTTAGTAGATTCCACGACTGGTCTCAAATTTTTTTCTAGAAAAATAGATATTGTCTCAGTTAACCAGCCTCTGCCAGATACTATTGGTCTAAGTGGAGGATTATGTGTAGTCTTATGTACCTTAGGTAAACCTCTAATTACTGGTATCACAGGTTTCTCTATCAAAAAATATTTGTACAGTTCTTCATCAATAATCCCACACATCAACATGTCATATAAATCTGCATGTACTGTTTTTATTAATTTATCTAAATCTGACATGCTCAATCTCTTATAAGTAGTAGTATCTGAAAGCATTTCTAACATAGTATCATGGTAGTAGCCGGTATCTAGAAGCACTGTAGCTCCCGCCTTGTCAGCTTGTCGAATGACTATACTAGTATTGTTCTTTAAATCATGAAGGGCTAACTTCTCTTCCTTGGTAATATTGTAAAATCAAGTTTTGTATTGTCAGATTCAAAAACTTCAACAAATCATCACTGCAAGCTCTTTCAAAACTTTCCAATAAAGGATGTATAGCAGGCATATATGTAGAAGGTTTTAAAAGACAAAACATCAGTATTAGAAGCATTGTTGCCAAACTGTAAACCAAGTGCAATATTTCTAACAAAACATTTTATGTCAACAATTAAATCACTTACATCAGTCCCCTGAGAGGGAATGAAGGACAAACCTTTGTTCAAAATCTTTCTTTCATTGTCCATAAGCATGTGACTGGAAAGATTAATAATCAAGTCCTGGTTACAGTTTTGAAAGTTTTTTTCTGAAATTCTAACTGGCCTCCTGATATCTTCCTTTTCCTGGTGGTTTGTGGACTCCAATTGCGCCTCATCTCCTGTTGAAAGGGGAGTGGAAAACGGAGAGAAGTGTCATTAGATTCAGCTGAAACAGTTCCACTTGTTGATATAGGTGTTTTTCTTCTCACTACAGGTGCTGACATGGTCGTTGTATTTAAAACATCAGAGTGTACTGTATTCACACTGGGGCATTGTTCACTGACTGCTGCTTCTACCTGAGAAGAGGAAGCAGGCATGGAAGGAGTAGGAGCAGATAAAGTGTTACGCTCAGGGAAAGGCATTTCAATGTTAGTGCGCGTCGCAGCATATGTTGTCCTGGTGGACTCTCTCGGCCAGGAGAAGACGTTCCCCCTCGAGAAATCCATACAGTCTCTTTCTAATTTCTTCTTTTTTGCCAATAATAACTTGTTATCTAACGCTTGCATTGTATTCGCTATATCAGAAAGAAAATCTTTTTTCTGTGTGTTAGTGAGAGCTGCAGTCAATTTTTCTTCTAAAGCTATAGCTTCTTGCTGAAGTTCCAACTCTATCAAAGTATATTGCTCAATAAGTAGTCTCATGTAGGCATAGCTCGTATCTAAATTAAGTTGCTGCCACTTAGACAAAAGTTCAGGATAGGCAGAGCCAAAAAAACAAGGCAGTATAGATGAGAGACCTATAGTGAGGAATAATGATAAGAGGAGACTAGTGATACCCTTTACTAATAATAATACTTCTATTGTCAACATTATTAAGAGACATTGGAATATTCTACAGTTAGATGATGGTATAAAAGACTTAGTGGGTGAGAAACCATCTTTTAGCTATAAGAATACTAAATCTTTGAAACGTATGCTTTGTTATGAGAGAGTGCCTAAAAATAAGATCTCCTCTGAGAGAAAGGGTACATTTGCATGTCGCTCTTGCAACCAGTGTATATATATATATATATATAATGAAATCTAATGTTTTTATACATCCAGACACTGGTGTTAAATATGAGTTCAATGAATACGCTGATTGCAAGCCAAGAAATGTGATTTATTTAGCATCCTGCATAAAATGTTATTGTTTCTATATAGGAAAGACTAATAGAACTTTAAGAGAAAGGATACGAGAGCATTTATATGCTATACATAGAGAGAATGAAGGGAATGCCCTAGCCAAGCATGTACTACAAAATGACACCACACATGCCTTTAGATTTTTAGTAATAGGACAGTTAACAGAGACAGAAAGACTTGGTAATATTAGCAATAAGACAGAAAAAGCTGAGGCAAAGTGGATAATTAAGCTATCTGCGAATAAAGTTCATGGTCTCAATGATAAATTTTCATTGAGACCATTTTTATTAGATAAACCTTTGAAACATTAAACAGTAGTAATATGTTTCATTATCTAATATATGTTTTAGTATGTTTTAACATTTTACTTCTACTATTCATTTATTAGTATGAGATTTTTAGGATATATATATTTATATATTTTATTTTTATGTAAAGGAAATGATGTATTTTTGTAACTTGCATGTGACTTGCTAATGTGATTTTCATTGGTGTTTTACTTATATATAAGTTGATTCAAATTTTTATGGTTTGTTGAAGTCTGATGAATCATTCTGAGCAACGTGAAAGTGCTTACTTATTCGAATAAAGGACTTGTCTCACAAGCTTTTGTTGAACACTTGGTTATGTCATGTAGTATAAGTTCACCTGCATAAAACAGACTTGTGCTGTAGCACGTGTTAAGTGCTCTGCTCTGTAGTGTGTAAACTTAGATAGGTAGGGGTTAAAATCTCACTGCAGTCAACTGTGTGTGTGCATGTGTGTGCATGTGTGTGCATGTGTGTGTGTGTGTGTGTGTGTGTGTGTGTGTGTCTGTCTGTGTGTATGTGTATAAACCCAAGTGGAAGTGTGCTGTTGCACAAACATCCAGTCAAGGCAGGTCTCCACCCTCTTGTCCCCCACATGGCCTGCTGATGTCATCTACCATAAGATTGCATGCAGTCCTATTTAATTCAGATGTGCAGTGTGGTGCAAGCATTAAGTGCTCTGCTCTGTAGTCTGTAAGAATAGGTAGGTAGGGAGTTCTAATCTCATTGCAGTCCACTTTGTTTGTATGTGTATGAGTTGCTGGTGGATGTTATACAAGGCATTTTACAGCAGCCTAAAGGACACTGTCCTTTTGTGTTCCACAAGCACTGCTGATGTTATCAGCTATATTTGATTATTGGATATTTATATGTCTCAACAGGCCATGATCACACACTGGCATGACAGATGTGTAGATGTCACCTCATTCCATATAAAACAGACAATAGTGACATTACAGTTATTTTATCTACAAACATCATGATATCTGTTTGCAATGGTGATGTACAGGTTGACACATTAGGTCACATAGTTGTCCATGTGGACTGTGGTTATTGCGGATGATATTGTGGTCTGCATTTAAATTAGGGTACAGGTGTATGAGACCCTGGGGAAATGTGGATATGCTTTACAGAGGAGAGGAATGAAGGTCAGCAGGATTAAGACAGAGTATATGTGTGTGACTGAGAGGGAGGATATAGGAATGGTTAGAATGCAGGGAGCACAGTTGGTGAAGGCATATGATGTCAAATAATCTCGACCATCAGTTCAGCGTTTTGGTGATTCTGGAGGACAGGTGTAGAATACAGAGCATGCATGGTGGAGTGTGTGGAAAAATGTGTCAGAAGCGATCTTTGACAGATGGTTGCCAAAAACACTGACATGGATGGTCTACAAGATGGTACTGATACCAGCTATGTTGTATGGGTCAAAGATGGTGCCACAGACACACAAGGCAAGAGACAGAACAGGTGTTGCCAAAGTAGCAGATGCTATGGTTTTCATTGTGTTTGCCAAAGATGGACATGATTACTAACCATATATTACTCTGTCAGCTCACGTTGTACGTTTTGGAGATCAGGACCGAGTAGTTGGATTATGTTGGTTTGGACATGTGCTGAGGAGTGTTGCTTGGTATATTGGGGTAAGGATGCTAAGGATGTAGCTGCCAGGTATGACGAAAATAGGAAGGCCTAAGATCAGGTGTATGGATGTGGTGATGAGGACATGCAGGTGTTTGTTGTGACAGAGCAAGATGCAGAAAATGTTTAGAAATGGAAGCAGAACATCTGTTGTGGCGAGCTCGAATGGTACTGTCCAAAAGAATAGGTAAAAGAAGATGACATTCCTATTTGCAGAAACCCCATTTGTACACTTGTGGCATGGGTGAACAGTAGGAATATCTAATTGATGGTTATTACATCTGGACTCAGTTTGGGGTTTAACAATGTGTCCTGCTCTGGATTGCGTGTAGAGTCTGTAACACTTTGCCCTCATACCTGCAGAAACGTCAATAGATTTGTTTTCAAATACAATCAGCTGCTGCTGTTTTCACTAAGGTCATTGACACCTTTAGTAAATTGCTCCATGATGCCCTGTCTACACTTCTACACAAATGTATACACACAGGAGTGCATGATAGTCTCAAACAAATATCCTCTGAAAAATACAAACCACAGTGGTGTATGTCTGTTATAACTACATTATACAGTAAGTCAACAAAGCTGCTGTTTAAAAATACAACATTGAGAAACCAGGTGTGGAAGGCAGCTCTACTCAGTGTAAACATGCAAATAAGATACCTTCAAGAACCTACACAGAGCAACCATGCTAAGCCCTTCATATCCAGGGATAACCAGAGGGCTTTCTTCATTGTATATCTGCAAACTGATATAACTCAGTTGTAGTTGAATATAATTATGTATGTTAGCACACACACACTGACCCAGTGTAACTTCCAAATCTGCTGGTAGACACATTTGGGTGAAAAAGTGTCCCCTATCACCACCACACCTAGTAATAACCATGTATGACACATCACCTCCAAGCTGTGGTATCTACAATGAGGAAGTTATCACTGCCCTGTCCAAGACAAGGAGCACAGTCTCCATGGCACCAGATGGAATTCCAACCTGTGTTCTTCATGTGCTTCTACAGTGAGCTACTCCCCCAGGTACCATATTCATCCACAGTCTGAATACTGCTGTTGTCCATACTGAATGGAATACAGTCACCATTTTACAACCACACAAGAGATGATTGGTAAAATACAAGTGTAAATGATGACCATAAATATATGCAACCTCTTCTGTAAGGTAATGAATACAGGTTGCAAGCATCACAGAAAAAAGACATAGGTGACCTCCAAACACTAGATGTGTTTCAGTTAGGTGTTCTCAAGGGTATCTTGTGGCTGCAGAACCAGGTGGGAGTCATGACTGTAACCAGAAACATGCACAAGGTCATAGATGTGCACACATCCTTCTTGGCCAAGGCCTTCAACACAGTCCAGCATTGGTTGCCAGTGGGACACTAACCAAGGTGAATTTGACATTCTAGGTTAGCAGTTGGTTTTCCAGTGGGATCACAGACCAACTACATTCAGTCACACTATGAGAATTCACCTCAGGCAGCAAACATGTCACTTGTGTGGTAATAGAAGTGTTAAGGTTGTGGCCCCTCATGTTTGACATATATGTCTCAGAAGTCACGAACAAAACAGAGGTTCTGTGGCACTAATGACTGATGACAAAGGCATGGGTGTTACATGAACTGCACATAACTGCATGAGCATATCCTGTGGTAATACATTTTCCTGCCTATTATAAAATTAGCATTGGTACAATATTACACATTTCTGTATTGATAGACCTTGGAGTACATGTCTACTGAAAACTGGGTCTACTGTGGGGAGGTAAACATTCTACATCACTTTTTAGTAGAAACCCCATTACATCAATAACCAGAGATGGTAGCAATCCCCTATACTCACTCCTAATCGGCTGTATGAAAGGGGTCTATATTATAACATTAAATTCTAAAAACATCGAATGTTATAATATTGATCCCATTCAATCGAAACACCAGAAAACCGAACAGACAGAATAGTGAATTTTTTCTCAGGGAAACAATTTGCTGTTCTGACAAACATACACACAACTCAAGCACACCAAAATAAATAATCCATACGCATAGACTTCACAAAACCCTACACTAAATCAGACATACACCACTAGCTACCCACTTACCTTAACCCAACCCTAACCCTAAGTTCTCTAACTATCACACACTCACCTTACCCCCTCCCTAACCCTAACTCACCTCCACACAATTGCACATTTACCTGACCCGTGCTCTAACCCTATCTCACCTAACCCACACCCAATCGCACACTCACCTTCATTTGCACACTTACCTTAACCTGGTCCGTAACATTCGCTCCACAGCTGATGAAATAGCGAAGCTGCAGAAACGGCCCACTGAATACTTTCCCTAGGAAAGTATTCGGTGTTCTGCAGCTTCACTATTTCAAGCATTCGCTCTACTAGGTTCAATATTATAACATTCAAAGTTTTTGAACTTCGATGCTATAATATAGACCCATATGAAAGAATATCAACCACCCTTGGAAGTGTATTTATCAAACACATCCACCAACTTGACAGACATCAGACAGGTCTGGTAATTAAACATCAGAGGGTCTTCAACATGTTTTCTCTGTGGGCAGAATGATGTATCTGTCACTGTGTGCAGTATGATATAGATAGCTTTTAGGCAGATTATGCATGCATTAGATGGCTATCTGTGTCCAAAATGGGATTGAAATGCTGCACATGTGTAAGTAATGCTGGATTCCCGTTATCTGTCCCAAGAACCTCAGTGTACATGAGCCATGCTGGAGAGACAGACACATCTCTCAAAGGTCGTCTCTCCTCTGCAGTAGGCTTCAAATCCATGTCAAGCAGAATACTTGCATTACCCTGTTGAAGGACAGGCTGGATGACCTGCTGTGAAAATGTTATCTGCTAAGAATCACTGCTGCTTCACTCCTGGACATGGGTGGTCCTTGTTAGACAAAACTTGGCTATGCATTATATCTGACTGTTAATATTATATTGTGATGTAATGGCTATGGTTATAAACACCATCAGGTCAATACCCTAGTCACATCCTATGAATCCTGGAACCTATGGTAATGTAATTTGTCTTCAGCGGTGACATACAATCCTGAGATCTGAATTGGATGGGTTGACTTTGACTGTTCACCCATATGTTTGTACTAAACAATCCTTAAACAGAAAGTTAGATGTATTAATGAGACACACTTAACTGTCAGAATTCACAGCCCTTATAGAAGCATCCACTATAAATTAGATAAATTATTACACTAGCAACTGTCTAAATGGCTATGTACAATCTACATGACATATACAATTATAAGTACAACAGCACAGATGAAAAATAATAACTTCATATTAATATAGATAGTCATCCTGTGCATCAGACACATAGCTTTAGCATCACTGAATTCAAAAGACAGATGACAGGGATGTGGCACAGTTATCATCACTTGCATAGAGTGTTGTGCGGGGGGGGGGGGCAGGATTCCTAGGTTGACACAAAAGGCTGGCGAGTGTGTCTGTTTGTTTGTGTGTGTGTGTGTGTGTGTGTGTGTGTGTGTGTGTGTGTGTGTGTGTGTGTGTGTGTGTGTGTGTGTGTATGTATGTGTGTAAGCAAGGGACGCAGGCAAGATGGGCCATGTAAATATTGCATGTGTGTCTGCAGGTACTGTGAATGTGACATTGGTGTGTCAGTGTCATCATGAACACAACCAAGCTCAGTGCTAGCCCTACATGTCTGTATGTTGGACAGCTGTGAGCCATACATGACAGAGGTGACAGTTCATTGTCTCCACCTCTATAAATGAGAACTGGCACTACCAGGATTTGCACTGGCACATCCATGTCCTAGGTCAGATGCTGTGCTACTACCTGAAGGTGTCTGATGCCTGCTGGGTGTGCTTTTTTTGTGAAAACTCCCAGGAACACGACCTCATGGCCTGCTATGTCTGGGTGTGGTCAGCACACTTTCTGATGGAGCAGTGGATGTACTGCCACTCTGGTATCATGATAGGGCATGGCCAAATTGGCTCTCAGTGGATGTAGTTGCTGACCTACATCCACTAGGCCAGTGCTCCCCTCCCAGCAGACATTCCATCACAGACAATGTGCATTCCATGGCAGATACTCTGCGCTCCCTCACAGACACATCCAGTTCCAATGTGTCATTTAAATGATCCAGGGAATCAACAACACAGTGGAGGCAGTCACGGATGTCAGACTGTGCTGCATCTATAACCCTGAACATTCTCCTGGAGTTCCATAACCACACATTGAGTAACACATGATAAGACACCTGCAACAGGTTGGGGAGGGACAACAGGCCTCCTCTGAGCACCCCTATCAATCTGGCTGTGTGGAATCTCACCAACAGTTTGGTTATGGCCAGTTTCAACAGTCATTGAAGCAGTAGTATAGCCACGCTTCCCTGGTCAATGTCCTTGACCTCCAACTATCCAATATCTATGACCTCTGTGGACTGGGTATGTTTAGGCATATTTGCTTTGGCTGGTGATAATGATGTGGTTCACTGGATGTCAACCTCTGTGTCAGAATCAGCTTCTGCAACCCCCAGCTGTGCCTGACTTTACCTACCATCATCATCAGAGTCTGATGAATTACTGACATCAGGTGGTCTAGGGGACACAGACCAACCTCCATGTTCACCTGCGATCAAAGGAAGGAAAATAGGAATACATTAATACCTGCACTACTATACTGCAATATATGTTAAGCAATTTAGACTGCTGTCACTATTACAGACATTCAGACCTCTCAACCTCTTAGGGCAAGGAATGTGGACAAAGCTATGAATAATGGGTGGACAAAGACTGAAGAATAGGTTTCATTGTGACATATTGCCTTTATAAACATAGAGTGGTGCTATAATAGCAGGTATTGCTTCCCCATAACGTTAATGAATGGTATGCATTTTTAATGTGAGATCTGTAATTATGTTATATCTGTACTTTATAAAGCCCTGTCGATAGTTTGATACTCAATCACTATAATCTTAAGTCACACATCTGGACATTCTGCAAATATTTGTACAGTTGGCAAGTATACAGACAATACAGCAAGCCATACAGCAGGCCTGACATAACACTTTAGCATATATGTTTGAATATTTCTACATCACTGACAAATGTTTCCTGCTTAACAACTGCAGGAGGCCTAGATCTCTGGATTCCTGATTACCCTGGAAAAATGATGGGGCAAGTAATGGCAACAGTACCACATTTAACAGTATATAGGAGGTAATACTTTCAATAATCTATATCTATAGCAACTGCAGTGTTAACAAGAATGTGGCTGACAACCTCTAAATGACCTGAAAACTGCAGTTAAATATACCCACCAAAAATGCTAACTGCCACACATTAAAACTATAAACACTATTACACAATGAATGCATCAATATTCTACTGATCTATCAAAGCCTACCTGTTAGGTCCTCCTGAGATGCAGGAGTGGAATCCACATCCAGAACATACTGGCTAATGGACTGCTGGGAGCTTTCCTGAGTGGAAATATTTGCCAGGAATTCCTTGGTGGCAGTGAATGGTTGTTCTGCTGCAGGCCCACCACCAGCAATGTGCGACTTCAGCAGCACACCTCTTTGCAGCATGAATCATGTTGGTGGCTCTGTGTTGAACCTGCTCAAAGCTGTGATTCTGATGCCACATTTTGTACCAATTCATCCCAAAGGGCAGTATGTTACAACATATTGGCCCAAACTGCAGACATAAGGATGGCATGATTTTGCCTTAAAGCTTCAGTTATGAAGTCATTCTCTGCCTCTCAAAAAGGTGGCCTATGCCAAGTGGGCATATTCTTTACTGAAAGACAAAATTAATGATAACACATATGAGGATCACATAACTAGAAATAAACTGTGTACAGAAAAGGCAGTACAAGAAAGCTGTCAGTAAATATTCCACAGTGGTCAACAAATAACATGAGGGGTATAAAATAAGGACAGCAGCATGACAAACATATCCTTGTGTATGCCATACCAGATAATCACTTATGTTTACACACCCAAAAAAAAGTACATTTTACATTGTCCCATATTAGGAACTGACCCCCCCCAAAATAAATATTACAACCGGCTAAGAGACAAATGTGCTAACCAAACAACAGAATAAATTCAAAAGTGCTCTTGAAAGAACAATCCATAAAATGTGTGTATAATATCCCACAGCATTAGACATTCAGCCTTTTCTACATTTTCTGTACCTCTCAAATAGCTGGGAAATAAGGCCATGTCATGAGCACAGTTCAAACAAATGCTTACTGCTTTACTTCACATAATTCCTAAGTACATTCAAAAATATGCATTATTTGGTCAATAAAATGGATACGTACCTGATGGAGTGCAATACTTCTCTGTTGAAATATACTTTCCCAAAATAAATCTGTCACTGAGTTTGAAATAACTGTCATCCACACTGGTTTCCCCTAACTACACATTTGTCTTTTTATAACAGTGAACAAAAATAATTGATTGCATGTGACCTACTTTGTAGCTCAAAGATACTAATTGCACATGTACAGCTGAAGTGCATGCTAATCAACCAATCCTATGAAACTACTCAACAATATATAAGGCAGCAATGTAGACAGCATGCCCTTTGTTATACGTGCATTGAAGAAATAGTGGAATACAGATGCAATGGAAGCAATGACAAATTGTTAGTAGCAGCTACAATTTATATACATTTGTGTGAGCTACAGGCTGAAGCCGATGCTGCTGCCAATAGCCAGAGAGGGAGGGGGTGAAAAGTTTGCAGGCCAACAACACAGTGCAGAAACTGTAGGACCACTGGCAGCCTTTAGTTAGATACAGAGTCAACTGCAGGGAACTCATCTCAGTGGAATATAAAGTATGTGTTTAAATTTGTGCGTTAGTCACAGTTACCCTTTACAGACTACCAGGTGACATGCTTAGTATTATATGGGCATCAGCATCCATGATCTTCCAAACATAACTGCATGGTATGCTACAACATGGCAGAGGGAACATATATTTTAACACAGATTCAGAGGTAAAGATCACAACAAGTATGCTGTAAATGTAACATATATCGCACTACTCTCTAGTAATGTGTACAGGCATGTACACAAGTGATCAACACCTGGGAACAGGGTAGGGTCTACATAAACTGTAAGGTCTACCACTCTATCAACTGCCAAGTCATGTGCAATGTGATGGGAATCATGTGGTATGGGTGTGCTGGCAACTTTTGCATTTGGCATGACTTCCATATGTGCCACATTCCCCAACTTCATCAAATGTGTGAAATGGGGGATATCGCCAAGGTTTATTTAGTGTGGATGCATGTTATGCACTAGAATCATGGCGGAGGAAACCCATCGTAGATACACACACACACACACACACACACACACACACACACACACACACACACACACACTGTATTTCAGCTACTGCACTGACAGTGCCAGTGCCTACATGCCTCTGGCCGAGGGCACTATTAAAATTCACTGACATGTCCTTCAATGCTCATAGAATGTACTATGCTACCCAAGTTAATATAATGAATACAGTTGGAGCAGGATCATTAAGGGGAAGGGGAATACATCCTCCCAACAATGCCAAGGTCGGCACAGACCAGTGATGACTCACAGGATAAGACAGCAGCAGGTGTGGTTGCAGGCAGACATAGCCATGCTCAGTAAGTCATAACATTGGCTATGAAGCAAGCCATAGCACACTGAGTCACCAACTAGGAGCCTAAAACCATCTTCCTACATCACTATACTTCATTAGTACAGAAGCATTAGAGATAACAGTTCAATGGTAATAGTACACATTGCAGTTTTGGACTTATCAACCCTACCTAAATCAGACAAAAGGCAGGATGCTGAACATTAACAGTAACCAGGCCAACACAGTTTTGTTACTGCCATAGCAGTAACACAACTTTGCTCCAACAATCCCAAGAGAAGAGTCAGTGCTTCTGTGTGACATCTAAACTGGCTTTCGTTATTTGAAAACTGCATATAATGTTATTCCCAGTTAATAACATTTGACATTGTCAATGCAATGATATAGAATGGTGTACACTGTATGTCCCATCATACTGGACAGATAACTGCGGAATGACCAAGGAACACAGATGTGTAAACCACTGCTGTATATTTGCTATCAAAATTCTTAACAGGGTATGTAATCACTAAATGCAGTACTTTAAAACAGAAACCTTTCACTACATGTGCAAGTAATGTTTAATATTATAATAAAACTGTACATTCTGTTCAATTTGTTTGTGTGCTGGATGACAGCTGACGCTTGCTGCAAAAGTATATGTTTGAAAAACAGGGCTAAGGTGCCCATCCTGTGTTCTGCATGTGCATTGGATGGTAAATTGGATTTTAGACCTATGTAGGTCTATTTCCTGTGTAGTGCCATAGTATGCTGTGTATGTCATACTGACATATGTTTCTGACTGCTATTATTTAATTTTTATGTCTTAATTTATGGGACACTGTTTGGGTGGTACTGCGCTTAGCTCAGTTACTTTGCACACGCAGCAGCAGTGTACAAACTACACAGATGGACCACTCAAGTAGCAGACAGGACCCTGACATCTTAAAGCAGACCTGTGATGCAATCAATTCATGCTAGTCTGCATGGCGCAAACCCATGAAGTGCCATTGGGCTGCATTTAACAGCTTGAATCTCAACATGAATAGCGAAGTATTAAATGATCTTGTAACTTCTCCTGTGGCTGTAGATGTACCATCTACCTCCAAACAATGCCTTAACACCTTCTATCACAGATTGTTATCTAGTACATGTATTTTATACAATCAATAGGCAATGTCACATATTTTCCACAATATTTCATTATGTGTTCCACCCTACTTGCTCCGCATTTCACTACTTTCCTATTTCCCCATTTCTTTTCTGTAAACAAATTTCTACTCAATGGTGTGCACTGCACAACAGTGTGCATCAACACTCAAATGCGAGACAGTATGTTGGTCAGATGCTCATATGCACTTGTAAAAGTACCACCTACACCACCATTATTCTAATACGCCAACACATATGCAAAGGAAACAACTGAAGGCATTACATGATGCTGTTTTCGAATCTGGTATAGTCTGGACCCAAAACATGGAGTGCGATCATGCTTTACTGTGCTAACTCCATGATCACACACCATAACACAGTTTATTTATTTATTTATTTATTTTGTCAGTTTACTGGGTAATGTGCAACTGGACATGAGGCCCATTTTCAGTGGAGGTCCAGGGAGAAAAGCTCCATACATACAAATAGGCAGTATTAAACAATCAAATTGAACATGTATTAATCAACAATGTACAAAGCAAGTCATCAAAGAAATTAGTTATATAACAATAATTAGCAAATAATTAACAAATAATTTAACAATTTTAACAAACAATGGCACAGTTAGTGATAAAAACTGGCCACATGAGTTAATAGTGAGAACATTGTGATATACTAATTGCAAGATAGAGAAATGCAGTCTACATAACAGTTAAAGACAAAGCAGTATATCTGTATACATTGCTAACTCAAACTGAGTGTAGAATCAAGATAGCTTTCACCAGTTAATAGTTGTAGCTGTGAGAATGAGCTAGTTTAGGGTAATGTAAGGGAGTAGTAGATAGATTAACAAGGAATATGGCAGTAGCAGAGCCAGTGTTTTACTAGATGTTCCTTAAGGAAGTTTTTAAACTCATGAAAGCTGGGGTTTTTAGCCATAGGTTTAGGAAGAGTGTTCTACAGTTTAACAATTTTATGGAAAAAAAGGGTGGTGCTCTGTGTAATGTGGGCTTGGGTGATCTTTAACAACAGTTTATTTGAGGATCTTAGAGCTCTAGGATTGCTGTTGGGTTGGACTAGATTTGTGAGTGCCGAGCAGTTGTTAGGTTTGTGAAGTATATTGTGAGCTATGGACAGTTGGTTAAATGTTAGAAGGTTTAGTAGTTCTAACCATTTAAGTTGGGAGAGTACAGAGCAGTGGTGGGTTCTGTAAGGGTGGCCTGAGGCAAACTTGGCAATTTTGTTGTAGCATGGTTCCAGATTATTTAGGTCAGATTTACGAATGTTTGCAAATACTAGGGAGCCATAGAGGTGTGTGGAGAGTAGATATGTGTGGGCAGTGGCTAGTCTGGCATTGTCTGTAAGGTAAGATTTAATTCTGCAAAGGGTGCCAAGTTTGGAGTGGATTGTGATTGTGAGGGAGATGTGGGTGGCAAACCTTAGGTTATCATCGATTGTGACACCTAGAACTTTAGCTTGGCTGGTGGGATCTATTTTGGTTCCATTTGTGGAAAGGACAGAAAGTGGAGTCAGACATGTTTTGGGTTTATTGTAATTGAAGACAAATAACTTGTTTTTTTGGGGTTAAATATGAGTTGATGGCTAGTGATGTAGTTTTCTATGTCCTGGAAAGATTTTTGCATTTTTGTTTGTAGATCCTGGGGAGTGGGGGCTGTGCAGATTAATATAGAGTCATCAGCGTATTGGACTATGGAGGCAAGTTGGGTTGAAGAGCTGAGATTGTTAATAAAAATTGTAAAGAGAAGGGGGCCAAGTATGGATCCTTGGGGTACACCAAAAGTGATGGGTAGAAGGGGGGACAGGGTGATCTCTCATTTGGTGGCTTGATGATGGTTAGAGAGATAACCATGGAATCAGGACAGGGCTGTTATGTTGAGGCCATGGGATGATCATTTATTTAGTAGGATTTGGTGGGAGATGGTGTCAAAGGCTTTTGACATGTCAAGGAATATGGAGGAGACCATTTGGTCTCTGTTTATAAGATCTTGAATGGTGTTTGTGAAAGATAGCAGGGCAGTACTGGTACTATGTTTTTGCCTAATGCCTTGTTGTGTGGGGGAGGGGAGTTTTTGATTAAGGAGGTGGGCAAGGAGTTGGGAGTGAATGCATTCTTCTAAGATTTTGGCTAGAGGGGAGAGTATGGCTATGGGATGGTTGTTAGATCCTTAGAAGGGCTGCCTTTGTATAGGGGAATGATGTGGGGTATTTTCCATAGATGGGGTACATATTGTTCAGAGACAGAATGGTTGATTAGGACTGATATGGGATAGGCGATTGAGGGGGCAGCAATTTTAAGGAATTTGTTAGGTAATTTATCAGCTGCTAGAAAGCAGGGTTTGAGTTTAGAAAGGAGATATTTCGTGCAGTTTGTTTGGATTGGGGTGAAAGAGAAGAGGATAGGGGATTCAGAAGAGGGAAGGGGTACAGTGAGAGGTTGATTAGTTGGATTACCAAGAAGAAATGTGATTGAGTTGATGAAGTCGGTATTAAATTGTGTAGCTATTGGGTCTGAAACCTTGGTGTTGGTGGGTGGTGAGGTAGGGGTATAGCCTGTGCTGAGAAGATTGTTAATGTTTTGCCAAAATGTTCTGGGGTTAAATTGGTGGGTTTTCTGATCTGAAAGAACATAGTTTTGCTTGTGCATTTTATCTGTCTCTTAGTCTGGTTACATAGCTGATGATATGTTGTGTGGTCTATGTTATTTTGGTAGTGTGGTAAATGGACCATGCTTACTTAGTTAATGAAGCAACAGGTGTGTCTGTATGTATGTATGTATGTATGCATGTATGTATGTATGAGTACATACCAAATAGTTTGTATTGAGTATCCAAGAAAATACTTGCTACTAAATAATTTACAACCAATGCTATTCCACAGTGATTTCCTTACACTAACACTTTATTTGTATAAGCTGCAATGTTACAACAGTATAAATAAAGTTTGTTTGCATACTCTGGATTATTACCCTGGACCATCTTCACTGCAGTCTAGCACTCTACACATGTCACCACATGTTATGCCACCTGTAGTGCATATTTTACCAGAGATACTTAATTAGAAGGTATGTGCATAATGCAGCCCCGCTTACCGGGTTTACATGATGCATAGCAGTGCAGAACAATAACAAATGAAGGCATTCATTTTCTATTTTTAGATGCTAAGCAGCACACAACATTTTCAAATGTTGCAAAGTCCAATAGCTTGTCTTCTCAATATCTGTCATAACTGGAATTGGTAAGAAATGTCATTATAAATTGGTGTTCATCTGCATCAGACTTGCCTGGTGTTCAGGGAAAGGCTCTGAGATTTCAGCCTCAACGGTGGGGTGTGCAGGAGTCCAAAATGTTTGTCGGATTCATAGGGAATGATAATGGTCCATGGCTGTTGCAGAGCCACTATCATGGATCAGATTACAAATGAGATACATGGAATAGTTTGGCCCAGGATCTATCCAGTTTTACCTGTATACCCCACACTAGCAAACAGTGTAGGCATCGCTACTGAGACTATAGTATGAGAAAGAGGGACACCCTTTATCATTGAATCAAGGAATGTAGAAATTATGGTACCCCACAGATGTTTAAGTATAACTTACAGGCACTACTTGTAGGAGGTAGTAGCTGCATATGTTTATTGTTGTTCCTAATGGTATTCTGTTTTGTTCTGATTTTACCACAGCTGATGCTGACAGGGCACTGAATTTATGGGCCTATGAAGAAGGCATGAGAAGGATGAGAGACATAAGTGGTATGTATGCTTTGAAATGGTACTGTTATTATAGTATTATAGTAGTAAACAAAGCTTATTGTGGTAAAATCTTGTATCACATTAAGTATGCATTTTTCCATTCTAAAGCAAAAACATGCATGCATTAGTATGTCACTTAGAACAACAGTCCAGTATTACAGAGTAAACAGGGGTGGTAATTTAGAAAACCACACACCTAAAGCAGATAGTACTTGTTTAAACAGACATAAATAATGCAATGTAAAGTATGACCTATATACCAGGGACAATAAGGTCATGTTGTAGATTACCATTATAACCCTGAACCTGTTTCTATAAAGTGTAAAAAGAATATTACAAAGGAAAGGTACAGTATTACAATAAGCACTGCTTGTAGGTTCAAATACCACACTCCACATATTTAAAGAAAGCTGTTTAGAATAATTAAAATGAAATAATGAGCCAGTTAAGTGAGAAAATGTCATCTTTTTATCTTTTAGACTTTTTTTTTAGTTTTTTTTGCAATGTTTTATTACAGTTATTATAATTATTAAAGTTTTTGTTTTAAACCTCCTGGCTTTACTGGCTCATTATTTCATTTTTATTTATTTATTATACATTGGGCTGGTTGCCTGCTCCTTAGTTTGGTTTAGATACTTAATTTACTGTTTAGAATACTGCAGGGGGAAAAGCAATGTCAAAGAAAGGCAGGAATGTACAGGAAGGCTGTAGGGAAGAAGCATAGCTATCCATTTCTTCAACAGTAATGACTGGGCACATGTACAGCTTATTGGCTTCATTTTGACTGTCACCACCACAGAGAGAGAAGACAACAGCATAATTGCATCATGGAGCCATTTGGACAAAATTATGTGTGTCAGGTAAACATGTGTGCAAAATGGAGAGCTATGTGACAATTTTTTTGGGGACAGGTGCCTGTTTTTTTTTTTTTTTTATTTTTTTTTTTTATTAAGGAGAGAGTGGAATGTTAAGGAAGGGAGATAGGCAAGTCTGGAACAGCCAAGTTGGGAAGGTGAAGAACAGATAAGACATACAAGACAAGAGACAGGGTTGGTGAAGGACACGAGGGGGTTGAACACCTTGAATGGGGTGGGGGTGGGGGGTTTAAGGTTACATGGTTGTCAGCATGGTAACAGTGTGATTCAAGTCCAAACTCATTGGACTGTCAGCACTATCCAATCACTGTACCACTGGCTGCTGTGGTTGACATCTGTGCTTATGGCCAGTCTGTGTAACAGGATGGAAATCAGGATCTCCATCCGGCTTAGATGTGTGCTGATGGTCTGATGCACAATCCTATGCACCACATCTGACAACTCCACACAGTTGAAGTACACACCGCTTATGCCTCTACTTCCAGAAGGGACAACATGCCTGGCTGCTGGGGCAGAAATACCTGAAGGTCCAGGTAGGGCAGGGATAGCAGCAGGGGTGCCACCGGGATGCATCCCAGAAGTGCTGAGCCTCGGTGCTTCAGCTGGTGGAGCGAGTGTAGGTGGATCATGCGGAACCAGCCTACCCTGCTGTGCTGTAGTAATAATAGAAATAATATTCAAACCAAACAGTAAATAAAACATAAAACAAAGAAAATGAAAATTATAAAATATAAAGAAACAATTATAAAGTGGTATAAAAAGTTTAAATTATATAAATACAAATAAAATGATAAATCATAAAAAAGAAGAAATATATTTCAATATCAGGAATTATAAAATTATGCATAATAAACAAAAATAAGACATAAAAGAAACTAATATAATAATAAATAATTTGACTTTATAGATATTACAATGATAGAATTAAAAGTTTAAAGAAACTCATTAATAATTAAAAGAAGAGAAGAGGTGGGGTGAGAGAAAAAAAAGAAACATTAGTAACCCCACAGATAATATACAATGCTATCATGCTTTCTACAGTTACAGTAGCCTATTCTTTAACATTCTACTGTTAACAATACCAACTGCTAAGAACTTTTCTGTATTACTTGGAATACATGTACAGGGATTACACCTGACCACAGGCAATTCAAGACAGAGGTCTACGGGTATGCCCTTCAAATGCTATAATGATAATTACTTGACAGTAGTGTAGTTTTTATTAATGAGAGGCTAAAACAGTATTTTAATCCACTGAGCTTTACATTTGGGGAGTGTGATATTACAACCCACAAACAGTAACTACTGTAATACTGGGCATTTCCTTTGGAATGCAACATAATGCAAACACTCTTCCCTGTTACACTTATGGACTTATGTTCACTGTTATCTGAGAATGTGCAACTGTTGCATTGTGTTACAGATCATACCTCTCCACCTTTTAGAGCAAGATATCTTGAAATATCATAAATTAATGGGTGTACAATGACCCATAACTAGGAACATATTTCAAATATTGCTGTTACACACATGGATAGTTGCAAAGGATTTGTGTTATCATGCATTTTGACACTCATTATTTATTGACTTCACTATAAATTACTTGCCAGACAAACATGGATCTTACAATGAAGAAAACAAAACAGTGATTTTTACATCTTGGTATTCAGCAGAAATAAGTATTGTTGAAAACTATGCTACAGACTAATGCATGCATACCTGTTTTAAAGTTCAGATATGCATTCCCAAGTTCATACAACTCTGTGATATAGCAACTACTCTGTCTACAACTGTTAAAGCTGCAAAAATGGGTCTATATTAGATAAACAAAAGTTTATCTTACCGAACGCTGACATTATTGAAAATCCCGGAACTCGAAACTGTCATTGTAGGGGGGCTGTGCTCCCCACACCCCCGGCTAAATATATATTCCAACTCCGAGATCACACTACAGTGAGGAAAGGGGAATTATTCCCATCTTCACTGTACTGCGATCTCACAATTCCGGTTTCGGGTTCTGGGATTTTTGCTCATGTTAGCGTTCAGTAAGATAAACTTTCATTTATCTAATATAGACCCACAAAAACAGTACTTTATATAGCAATGCCTACCTACCACATGCTTGTCTCATCCTGGCCAATCTCCTGGCATGGGACTTCATATTTGAGACCCTCTCTTCTGCAGCTGTGGAAAAATGGAGAAAGAAAAAAAGCAGATTGTATACCAGTTTCTACCATATTAAGCTTGAATATTTGCAAGAAAGACATGAAAAGCATACACACACATGTCTGGTGTGTGTGCTCTTCCCAACAATTGCTGATCCAGCAATCAAGTATAACCCTTTTTCTGCACCACAGGTCATCATAGGGATGACAACATTGTTCCCCAGTGTGACGGATACCACTCACACTGGTAAGGGCCCTGACCAAACCATACCAGGCTTCTGACCTGTATTGGGAGGCAGTGTAGTTCTCCTGTAGCAAACAGTGCCCATGGTCTTTAACCAGAAGTCCAATAAAGACCTTGGACTCCTGGACATCCCAGCACTGTGCCCTAAAATTGCAGTCCCTCACCAACACCTGCCATTGATGCACAAGGAAGATCTCAAACTGTCTGTAGCACAATTCCTGTCTATTTACCTTTAAACAGCATGTTTTACCAC